>NC_069500.1:278051416-278228916 GCF_027579735.1 Bombina bombina | reverse complement strand
GCCAACACTAATTAAAGCTATTAATCCCTAAACGCCCCCCAGACATCGCCGACACTAAATAAAAGGATTAACCCCTAAACTGCCAGCCCCCCACATCGATACCAAGAAACTAAATCTATTAACCCCTAAACCGCCAGCCCCCCACATCGGTACTAATAAACTAAATCTATTAACCCTCTAAGCTGCCGGCCCCCCACATCGCAACACACTAAATCAAAATATTAACCTCTAAACCTAACACCCCCTAACTTTAAATTAAACTTACAATATAACTATCTTTAAATAAATAAAAATTTACCTGTGAAATTAAAAAAACTAAGTTTAAACTATAAATTAAACTAACATTAATATTTTAAGTAAAAAAAAACGAAAAATAAAAAAATTAACATTACAATATTAAATAATCCTAACACTACGAAAAAAAAAAACCCTAATATTACAAAAAATAATAATCACTAAAATTACGAAAAATAAAAAAACTCTAAGAGTTCAAAAAATAATAAACAAAATTATCCAAAATAATAAAATTTACACCTCATCTAATAGCCCTATAAAAATAAAAAAGACCCCCAAAATAAAAACACCCCTAACCTAACAATAAACTACCAATAGCCCTTAAAAGGGCCTTTTGTAAAGTATTGCCCTAAGTTAAACAGCTCTTTTACCTCCAATAAATTACAAAGTCCCCCCAACAGTAAAACCCCCCACACAACCAACTCCCCAAAATAAAAAAACCTAAGTATAAATAAAACCTAAGCTACTCATTGCCCCTAAAGGGGCATTTGTATGGGCATTGCCCTTAAAAGGACATTCAGCTCTTTTATTGCCCATCCCTAACCTAAATTAACCCCCCCCCCCCAAAAAAAAAACACTAACCCCAGAAAATCTACTCACGGTTCCTGAAGTCCGGACATCCATCTTCATCCAGGCCGCGAGAAGTCTTCATCCAGGCGGGGACATCTTGATCCATCACGGGGGCATCTTCTTTCTTCATCCCAGTGTCGCAGAGCTGTGGAGGCACGAAGCATCTTTGCCGGCGGCGCAGACATCCAGTGTGGAGGATCCTCTTCATACGATCACTGCCGTACACTGTAGCTTAAATGCAAGGTACCCGTTTAAATATGGGGTACCTTGCATTCCTATTGGCTGAGATTTTCAAATCAGCCAATAGGATGAGAGCTACTGAAATCCTTTTGGCTCCACGCCTCCACAGCTCCGCGACACCGGGATGAAGAAAGAAGATGCCCCTGCGATGGATGTCGCCACCTGGATGAAGACTTCTCGCTGCCTGGATGAAGATGGATGTCCGGACTTCAGGAACCATGAGTAGATTTTCTGGGGTTAGTTTTAGGGGTTTTTTTTGTTTTTTTGGGGGGTGGTTTTTTTTTTAGATTAGGGTTTTGATGGGCAGTAAAAGAGCTGAATTCCCTTTTTAAGGGCAATGCCCATGCAAATGCCCCTTAAGGGGCAATGGGTAGCTAGTTTAGGATTTTTTCAAATTAGGTTTTTTTTTATTTTGGGGGATTGGTTGGGTGGGGGGGGTTTACTTTTAGGGGGACTTTGTAAATTTTTTAGGTAAAAGCGCAATGCCCTACAAAAGGCCCATTTAAGGGCTATTGGTAGTTTATTGTTAGGTTAGGGGGTGTTTTTATTTTGGGGGGGGGGTTGTTTTTATAGGGCTATTAGATTAGGTGTAATTTTTATTATTTTGGATCATTTAAATTTTAAATTTTTTGTTATCTTAGTGTTTTTTATTTTTCGTAATTTTAGTTTTTTTTGTAATGTTAGAATTTTTTTTTTTTCATATTATTAGGTTTATTTAAATTTGTAATTTAGGTTTTTTATTTTTTTGTAGTGTTAGTTTTTTTTAATCATGTAATTTAGGATTGTTAATTGGTAGTTTATTTTATTTTATTAGAATAGTTATGTTAGGTTAATTTATTGTTTAAATTTAGGATTTTTTTTCCCCCCGCAATAATATTTTTAATGAGGTCACAACAAAATCAAATATGCAGTGGCAAGACATATTTAGGTAGTCCATTCTATATTACAGAGTAAACAGAGCACAGGATGATAAATATCTTACATATGATTGTAGGCCAGATTCCGTGAGGAGCCCAGCCTATTATCGGAAACCTTGCTTATTTTATAAGAAATACACATTGCAGAAAATCTTATAACCGTAGAAGTAGTCTCTGTTCATTGGTAATTGGCGAAGAATGTCCATGAATAACTTATGGGAGCTGTGAACCCTAGCTCCAAGAACACAAAAAGAAAACATTTTGCAAACTATGCGATAACACTGGTTCACATCGATATGCATTAATAAACAGATCATTTCAATTGGTGTTGAATGAATTTTAAGATTTTTTTAAGATAGTTATATCGTAACTTTTAATTTAAAGCTAGGGGGGTGTTAGGTTTAGGGGTTAATAGTTTAATTACGTTTTTTGCGATGTGGGGGGCCGGCGGTTTAGGGGTTAATAGGTTTAGTTTATTAGTTACGATGTGGGGGGCTGGTGGCTTAGGGGTTAATAGGTTTAGTTTATTAGTTACGATGTGGGGGGCTGGCGGTTTAGGGGTTAATAGGTTTAGTTTATTAGTTGCGATGTCGGGGGCTGGAGGTTTAGGGGTTAATACTTTATTATAGTGTTGGTGATGTGGGTGGGCGGCAGATTAGGGGTTAATAGGTTTATTTAATAGTCGCAATGTGGGTGGGCGGCGGATTAGGGGTTAATAAGTTTAATATAGTGTTTGCGATGCGGGAGGGTGGCGGTTTAGGCGTTAATAGGTAGCTTATGGGTGTTGGCGTACTTTGTAACATTTTAGTTATGAGTTTTGTTTAACATTTTTGTTGCGCAAAATCCATAACTACTGGTCTCAGATCGTGGAATGGATCGTGTCGGTATAGGCTGTAACGCAAGCATTTTAGCTGGACCACACAACCTGTAATACGGCGCAATGGAAAATCCCACACTCAAACGTCATTTTTTGAGTGCGGCATGAACGTTGCGTTACAGGGCTAAAATGCTTGCGGTATAGCTATACCGCCACGACTTGTAATATGCGTTACCTGCAATTCCACGCGCAATGGCCAATTTTTCAGCGGTATAGCCGTACCGCACCATAACGTAAAACTTGTAATCTAGCCGTTTACTTGAAAAGCAGGAATGCAAAGCTTAGGAGCCAGACAATTTTTTAATTATCTGAATCATGAAAGAAAAAAAAAGAACTTAGTTAAAATACATAATAAACTATTTTTTATTGTAATGCATATATTTAACACACCATACACAAATACACAATATACTCACAATGCCCCAACTCAAAAAAGGTTTATTATTGTTTGTTTTTTATATTTTATTGTGATCGCATAAATAGCAAAGATTAGGCATTCGATTTGCTTTGTTCTAATGTTCTAAACAATACACGCTAACTTAAGTGAACATGAAACCCAAAACATTTCTTTTGTGATTCAGACAGAGCACACCATTTAAAAAAAAAAAAGTTTCCATTTTATATCTTTCCCCGTGATGTTCTGTGTTGAAGAGATACCTAGGTAGGCATCTGGAGCACTACATGGCAGGAAATAGTGCTGCCATATAGAGCTCTTGCAAATGGATACATTTTTTTGGGTTTCATATCCCTTTAATACAATAGCCCAGAACACTGGGAGGATCTACCTTCTTGTCAGGGTTTTTTCCCTGTTGTGTTTGCCATGTTCTGCTGGCAGCCATTTTACTCACCTCTCTTCCTGACTATGGTGCATTGTGGGGGATGCTGCTCAATTCCTGCACTTCCTTTTATGGCCAGACTGGTGTGCATCATCCATGTGAGACAGAATGCAGTCTAAGAATTGTGATGTCATCACTTATTATTTAAAGGGCCTCTATTCAGTATACTTTGCCTTTGCGTTGTCTCAGACCTGTTTGTGAGAGTTTGTGTGTATTACCTGGCTGCCTGACGTCCTTCCTGGTTCCTGATCCCTGGCTTGTTCCTGACTCTGCTGTTTTCCTTGTTCCTGATTCCGGGCTCGTCTGACTATTCGCTTTGGCTCCTGACTCGGCTCGTCTGACTACCAGCTCTGGTTTTGATTCCTAGCTTGTTATTTGAATTGTGGACTTTTTATTATTTTTTTGCTATTAATAAAGGTGTGATTATTTTTGCACTTCTCGTCTGTCTGATTCCTAGCACCCTGACATTACGCAAAGGCCATGAATCCTGATGGTGCTAATAATCCACCTTCACCTGCCATCATTTCCAAGATGGATGTACAGGATCACCGTTTGGATCAATTTGCACTAGCCCTGAAAACCCTGCTGACTCACACTGCACATTTGGACCAAAGTGTCCCGCAAGTTATGGCTGCTCCTGTTTCCACTGCTGCACCTATGCCTACCAGGAGCATGTCCGGTTCTGCACCTCTACCTCAGCGATATGGAGGCAATCCTATTCAGTGCAGAGGGTTTTTGAACCAGGTGGGCATTTACTTTGAGATGTTACCTCAGGCGTTTCCCTCTGACAGAGCTAAGGTGGGATTTCTCATCCTGTTACTATCTGACACAGCTCTTGCCTGGGCTAATCCCTTGTGGGAGACTAAAAAACCTGTGATTTCAAATTACCCTGAATTTGTGGCCTCCTTTCGAAGGGTATTTGATGTTCCGGCTCACTCCTCCTCTGCTGCTAAACGACTCATGTCCATTCAGCAAGGTACAAGATCTGTTGCTCAGTATGCTATTGAGTTCCGTACGCTTGCCGCAGAGGTAGGTTGGAACAATGAAGCCCTTGTTGCCGCCTTCTTTCATGGGCTCTCTGATGCGATTAAAGACGAAGTTGCTGCCAGAGATTTACCAGAGGATCTCGAGGCATTGGTGTCTTTTTTTATCCTAATTGACATCAGACTCAGAGAGAGTCCCTCTTTCAAGGAGCACTTGCGGAAGCCTCCTGTTCCGTTGTCTCCTACGTGTTCGTTCCCACACATTCCTCCCTCTCCTCCCATGCCTCCTGGTCCCGAGTCACCAGGTACTGCTGAGCCGATGCAGCTGAGATTCACGCGCCTCTCCGCGGCGGAGAGGGCCTTTAGGAGGAGGGAGGGGCTCTGCCTCTATTGTGGGTTACAGGGCCACCTTTTGAAGTCTTGTCCTACACGGCTGGGAAACGCTCACACCTAAGGTCCTGTCGGGGGCAGACCTTGGGTGGTTTATCCTCGTCCCCGGAACCGCTTAAGGAGAAACCTTTGGTCACGGTTGTCCTTTCCTGGGTGGACTCCTCCATAGTCACTCAGGCTCTTGTTGACTCCGGTGCTGCGGGCTATTTCAATGACAGTGCTTTTGTATCAAAGCAATACATTCCTGTTTTGCCTCGTTCCGCTTGCTATTGAGGCCATTGATGGCAGGCCCCTTCAGCCCGCACTCGTTACTCACAAAACTGCTCCGTTGTCCATGGCTGTTAGGGCTCTCCATTTTGATATCCTCCAGTTCCAGGAGATAAACTCTCCGCATTTTACGGTTGTTCTGGGTAATCCCTGGCTCCAAAAGCACAATCCCAGTCTCGACTGGCGCAGGTCCGAAATTTTGTTGTGGTCCCCGCAATGTATTTACACTTGTCTTCGAAAACCAGTTAAAGTCTTGTGCACTTCTTCAGTTTCTCAATTGCCAGAGGAGTACTGAGAGTTCCTAGACGTGTTTGACAAGGTGCGTGCTGGTACGTTGCCTCCTCACCGGTCTTACGATTGTGCCATAGACCTGCAACCCGGAGCCATTCCTCCTTGGGGCCGGGTGTACCCTCTGTCTGTTGCAGAGAATTGCCGATGCTCTGTCACGGGGGATCATCCGCAAATCCTGCTCTCCTGCAGGGGCTGGCTTCTTCTTTGTGAAGAAAAAGGGTGGCGAGTTAAGACCATGTATCGATTATAGGGGTCTTAATCGTTTTACCATTAAGAATGCTTACCCTATTCCGCTTATTATGGAACTCTTTGACCGCCTCAAGGGAGCTATGGTCTTTACTAAACTTGATCTGAGAGGAGCGTACAATCTCGTTAGGATTAAGGAGGGCCACGAATGGAAAACAGCATTTAACACCAGGAGCGGGCATTATGAGTATCTTGTAATGCCCTATGGCCTATGTAATGCTCCTGCTGTTTTTCAGGAATTTATTAATGATGTCCTACGCGATATGTTGCAACAGTGTGTTGTGGTGTACTTAGACGACATCCTCATACACTCACCCACACTTGAGGCTCATCGTTCTGATGTTACACAGTTTCTTCAGAGACTACGTGAGACCAGCCTGTTTTGTAAACTCGAGAAATGTGAGTTCCATCAGACTCAAGTAACCTTCCTAGGTTATGTTATCTCCGTTGCAGGGTTCTCCATGGATCCTGACAAGTTATCTGCAGTTCTGCAGTGGCCTCGCACAGTTGGTCTTCGGTCTATTCAACATTTTTTGGGGTTCACCAATTACTATAGAAAGTTTATTTTATACCTTGCTTATTTTATAAGAAATACACATTGCAGAAAATCTTATAACCGTAGAAGTAGTCTCTGTTCATTGGTAATTGGCGAAGAATGTCCATGAATAACTTATGGGAGCTGTGAACCCTAGCTCCCAGAACACAAAAAGAAAACATTTTGCAAACTATGCGATAACACTGGTTCACATCGATATGCATTAATAAACAGATCATTTCAATTGGTGTTGAATGAATTTTAAGATTTTTTTAAGATAGTTATATCGTAACTTTTAATTTAAAGCTAGGGGGTGTTAGGTTTAGGGGTTAATAGTTTAATTAAGTTTTTTGCGATGTGGGGGGCCGGCGGTTTAGGGGTTAATAGGTTTAGTTTATTAGTTACGATGTGGGGGGCTGGTGGCTTAGGGGTTAATAGGTTTAGTTTATTAGTTACGATGTGGGGGGCTGGCGGTTTAGGGATTAATAGGTTTAGTTTATTAGTTGCGATGTCGGGGGCTGGAGGTTTAGGGGTTAATACTTTATTATAGTGTTGGTGATGAGGGTGGGCGGCAGATTAGGGGTTAATTGGTTTATTTAATAGTCGCAATATGGGTGGGCGGCGGATTAGGGGTTAATAAGTTTAATATAATGTTTGCGATGCGGGAGGGTGGCGGTTTAGGCGTTAATAGGTAGCTTATGGGTGTTGGCGTACTTTGTAACATTTTAGTTATGAGTTTTGTTTAACATTTTTGTTGCGCAAAATCCATAACTACTGGTCTCAGATCGTGGAATGGATCGTGTCGGTATAGGCTGTAACGCAAGCATTTTAGCTGGACCACACAACCTGTAATACGGCGCAATGGAAAATCCCACACTCAAACGTCATTTTTTGAGTGCGGCATGGACGTTGCGTTACAGGGCTAAAATGCTTGCGGTATAGCTATACCGCCACGACTTGTAATATGAGTTACCTGCAATTCCACGCGCAATGGCCAATTTTTCAGCGGTATAGCCGTACCGCACCATAACGTAAAACTTGTAATCTAGCCGTTTACTTGAAAAGCAGGAATGCAAAGCTTATGAGCCAGACAATTTTTTAATTATCTGAATCATGAAAGAAAAAAAAAGAACTTAGTTAAAATACATAATAAACTATTTTTTATTGTAATGCATATATTTAACACACCATACACAAATACACAATATACTCACAATGCCCCAACTCAAAAAAGGTTTATTATTGTTTGTTTTTTATATTTTATTGTGATCGCATAAATAGCAAAGATTAGGCATTCGATTTGCTTTGTTCTAATGTTCTAAACAATACACGCTAGCTTAAGTGAACATGAAACCCAAAACATTTCTTTTGTGATTCAGACAGAGCACACCATTTAAAAAAAAAAAAGTTTCCATTTTATATCTTTCCCCGTGATGTTTTGTGTTGAAGAGATACCTAGGTAGGCATCTGGAGCACTACATGGCAGGAAATAGTGCTGCCATATAGAGCTCTTGCAAATGGATACATTTTTTTGGGTTTCATATCCCTTTAATACAATAGCCCAGAACACTGGGAGGATCTACCTTCTTGTCAGGGTTTTTTCCCTGTTGTGTTTGCCATGTTCTGCTGGCAGCCATTTTACTCACCTCTCTTCCTGACTATGGAGCATTGTGGGGGATGCTGCTCAATTCCTGCACTTCCTTTTATGGCCAGACTGGTGTGCATCATCCATGTGAGACAGAATGCAGTCTAAGAATTGTGATGTCATCACTTATTATTTAAAGGGCCTCTATTCAGTATACTTTGCCTTTGCGTTGTCTCAGACCTGTTTGTGAGAGTTTGTGTGTATTACCTGGCTGCCTGACGTCCTTCCTGGTTCCTGATCCCTGGCTTGTTCCTGACTCTGCTGTTTTCCTTGTTCCTGATTCCGGGCTCGTCTGACTATTCGCTTTGGCTCCTGACTCGGCTCGTCTGACTACCAGCTCTGGTTTTGATTCCTAGCTTGTTATTTGAATTGTGGACTTTTTATTATTTTTTTGCTATTAATAAAGGTGTGATTATTTTTGCACTTCTCGTCTGTCTGATTCCTAGCACCCTGACATTACGCAAAGGCCATGAATCCTGATGGTGCTAATAATCCACCTTCACCTGCCATCATTTCCAGGATGGATGTACAGGATCACCGTTTGGATCAATTTGCACTAGCCCTGAAAACCCTGCTGACTCGCACTGCACATTTGGACCAAAGTGTCCCGCAAGTTATGGCTGCTCCTGTTTCCACTGCTGCACCTATGCCTACCAGGAGCATGTCCGGTTCTGCACCTCTACCTCAGCGATATGGAGGCGATCCTATTCAGTGCAGAGGGTTTTTGAACCAGGTGGGCATTTACTTTGAGATGTTACCTCAGGCGTTTCCCTCTGACAGAGCTAAGGTGGGATTTCTCATCCTGTTACTATCTGACACAGCTCTTGCCTGGGCTAATCCCTTGTGGGAGACTAATAAACCTGTGATTTCAAATTACCCTGAATTTGTGGCTTCCTTTCGAAGGGTATTTGATGTTCCGGCTCGCTCCTCCTCTGCTGCTAAACGACTCATGTCCATTCAGCAAGGTACAAGATCTGTTGCTCAGTATGCTATTGAGTTCCGTACGCTTGCCGCAGAGGTAGGTTGGAACAATGAAGCCCTTGTTGCCGCCTTCTTTCATGGGCTCTCTGATGCGATTAAAGACGAAGTTGCTGCCAGAGATTTACCAGAGGATCTCGAGGCATTGGTGTCTTTTTTTATCCTAATTGACATCAGACTCAGAGAGAGTCCCTCTTTCAAGGAGCACTTGCGGAAGCCTCCTGTTCCGTTGTCTCCTACGTGTTCGTTCCCACACATTCCTCCCTCTCCTCCCATGCCTCCTGGTCCCGAGTCACCAGGTACTGCTGAGCCGATGCAGCTGAGATTCACGCGCCTCTCCGCGGCGGAGAGGGCCTTTAGGAGGAGGGAGGGGCTCTGCCTCTATTGTGGGTTACAGGGCCACCTTTTGAAGTCTTGTCCTACACGGCTGGGAAACGCTCACACCTAAGGTCCAGTCGGGGGCAGACCTTGGGTGGTTTATCCTCGTCCCCGGAACCGCTTAAGGAGAAACCTTTGGTCACGGTTGTCCTTTCCTGGGTGGACTCCTCCATAGTCACTCAGGCTCTTGTTGACTCCGGTGCTGCGGGCTATTTCATTGACAGTGCTTTTGTATCAAAGCACTCCATTCCTGTTTTGCCTCGTTCCGCTTGCTATTGAGGCCATTGATGGCAGGCCCCTTCAGCCCGCACTCGTTACTCACAAAACTGCTCCGTTGTCCATGGCTGTTGGAGCTCTCCATTTTGATATCCTCCAGTTCCAGGTGATAAACTCTCCGCATTTTCCGGTTGTTCTGGGTAATCCCTGGCTCCAAAAGCACAATCCCAGTCTCGACTGGCGCAGGTCCGAAATTTTGTCGTGGTCCCCGCAATGTATTTACACTTGTTTTCGGAAACCAGTTAAAGTCTTGTGCACTTCTTCAGTTTCTCAATTGCCAGAGGAGTACTGAGAGTTCCTAGACGTGTTTGACAAGGTGCGTGCTGGTACGTTGCCTCCTCACCGGTCTTACGATTGTGCCATAGACCTGCAACCCGGAGCCATTCCTCCTTGGGGCCGGGTGTACCCTCTGTCTGTTGCAGAGAATTGCCGATGCTCTGTCACGGGGGATCATCCGCAAATCCTGCTCTCCTGCAGGGGCTGGCTTCTTCTTTGTGAAGAAAAAGGGTGGCGAGTTAAGACCATGTATCGATTATAGGGGTCTTAATCGTTTTACCATTAAGAATGCTTACCCTATTCCGCTTATTATGGAACTCTTTGACCGCCTCAAGGGAGCTACGGTCTTTACTAAACTTGATCTGAGAGGAGCGTACAATCTCGTTAGGATTAAGGAGGGCCACGAATGGAAAACAGCATTTAACACCAGGAGCGGGCATTATGAGTATCTTGTAATGCCCTTTCGCCTATGTAATGCTCCTGCTGTTTTTCAGGAATTTATTAATGATGTCCTACGAGATATGTTGCAACAGTGTGTTGTGGTGTACTTAGACGACATCCTCATACACTCACCCACACTTGAGGCTCATCGTTCTGATGTTACACAGGTTCTTCAGAGACTACGTGAGAACAGCCTGTTTTGTAAACTCGAGAAATGTGAGTTCCATCAGACTCAAGTAACCTTCCTAGGTTATGTTATCTCCGTTGCAGGGTTCTCCATGGATCCTGACAAGTTATCTGCAGTTCTGCAGTGGCCTCGCACAGTTGGTCTTCGGTCTATTCAACGTTTTTTGGGGTTCACCAATTACTATAGAAAGTTTATTTAAAACTTTTCTTCCTTGGTCAAACCTATCACAGACATGACCCGTAAAGGGAATGATCCACTCCATTGGTCACCTACTGCTATTAAGGCCTTTGATAGTCTTAAGACTGCCTTTGCTGCCGCTCCAGTTCTGGCTCATCCTAACCCTGTCCTGCCTTTCGTTCTTGAGGTCGATGCGTCTGAGACTGGAGTAGGTGCCCTCTTGACTCAACGTCCTACGCCTGACGGTTCCTTGCATCCGTGTGGCTTCTTCTCTAAGAAATTGTCTCCAGCGGAGTGCAATTATGAAATGGGCAACAGGAAATTATTGGCCATAATTTTGGCACTTAAGGAATGGAGGCATCTTCTCGAGGGTACTAGCGTGCCAGTGCTCATTCTTACTGACCACAAGAATTTAACTTATCTATCTGAAGCAAAACGTTTGTCGCCCCGACAGGCCAGAAGGGTGCTATTTTTGTCTCGGTTTAATTATGTGGTCTCTTACCTGCCTGGTAGTAAGAATGTTAGGGCTGATGCCCTCTCTCGACAATTTTTGCCTCTGTCCAAGGAGGAGTCTGTACCTACTCCTGTTATACCTCCTGACCATATTTTGGCTACCATACATACTAATTTGACTTCTCCCTTGGGGGAGGAGATCCTGGCTGCACAAACCAATGCACCTCCTGAGAAACCTAGTGGTAAGTGTTTTGTTCCTGAGAATCTTCGAACTAAACTTTTGCACACTTACCACTATCCTAAAGCCGCAGGTCACCCAGGCAAGAACCAAATGATTTGGTCTGTTACTCGACAATCTGGTGGCCAGGTCTTCGTTCTGATGTTGCTGTGTATGTTGCCATCCTGCTCAGTTTGTGCACAGAATAAGATTTCTCAACGTCTTCCTGTGGGTCTTCTTCAACCTATTGCTAATGGTGAGTGTCCTTGGACACATCTTTCCATGGACTTCATTGTCGAGCTCCCTGTTTCCAATGGCAATACTGTTATCCTTATGGTGGTTGACCGTTTTTCTAAAATGTCACATTGCATTCCCTTGATGAAGCTGCCTACCGCCCAGGAGCTTGCTTCAATTTTTGCACCGGAGGTCTTCCGTTTACATGGGTTACCCAAGGAGATAGTTTCGGACCGGGGTAGCCCGTTTGTCTCCAGATTTTGGCGTTCCTTTTGTGCTCAAATGTTTTTTTTTCCTTTTGTGCTCAAATGGGGAGCTTTCCTTCTCCTCGGCATATCACCCTCAATCCAATGGGGCTGCGGAATGGTCTAATCAAGCTCTGGAACAGTTCCTCCGTTGCTATGTCTCAGATCACCACAATACTTGGTCTGAACTGTTACCTTGGGCAGAGTTTGCTCGTAATAGTGCTATTAATGCTTCCTCCAAGATATCCCTGTTCATGGAGAATTATGGGTTTCAACCATCCTTGTTGTCCGATTCATTCATGTCTCAGGGTATTCCGGCTTTGGAGGAGCATCTCCGGCAACTCAGTTCCACGTGGGTGCAGATTCAGGATTGCCTTCATCGTTCTATGCAGCGCCAAAAGTTCCAGGCTGATCGTAGGCGTCTGCCCGCACCTTCCTACCAGTTTGGTGAGAGAGTTTGTCTGTCCTCACGCAACTTGAACCTTTGTGTACCTTCCAATAAATTGGCTCCCCGTTATGTTGGTCCTTTTCGAATACTCCGACAGGTTAATCCTGTGGCCTACGCTCTTGACCTTCCTCCTGCTATGCGCATCTCCAATGTATTTCATGTCTCCCTATTGAAACCATTGGTTTGTAATCGGTTTACCACTGTGTTGCCTCGTCCCTGTCCTATCTTTGTTGACAACCATGAGGAGTATGAGGTCAGCAGCATTATTGACTCTCGTATGTCCAGGGGCCGTGTACAGTATTTCGTTCACTGGAGAGGCTACGGTCCGGAGGAGCGTTCTTGGGTTCCCTCCTCTGATGTTCATGCTCCCGCCCTCCTCCGTGCCTTCCATGCCCGTTTCCCCAATAAGCCTTTTGTCCTCCCGCGGGGGAGGGGTCGTTGAGGGGAGGGTACTGTCAGGGTTTTTTCCCTGTTGTGTTTGGCATGTGCTGCTGGCAGCCATTTTACTCACCTCTCTTCCTGACTATGGTGCATTGTGGGGGATGCTGCTCAATTGCTGCACTTCCTTTTAATGCCAGACTGGTGTGCATCATCCATGTGAGACAGGATGCAGTCTAAGAATTGTGATGTCATCACTTATTATTTAAAGGGCTTCTTTTCAGTATGCTTTGCCTTTGCGTTGTCTCAGACCTGTTTGTGAGAGTTTCTGTGTATTACCTGGCTGCCTGACGTCCTTCCTGGTTCCTGATCCCTGGCTTGTTCCTGACTCTGCTGTTTTCCTTGTTCCTGATTCGGCTCGTCTGACTACCAGCTCTGGTTTTGATTCCTGGCTTGTTATTTGACTTGTGGCCTTTTTATTATTTTTTTTGCTATTAATAAAGGTGTGATTATTTTTGCACTTCTCGTCTGTCTGATTCCTGGCACCCTGACACTTCTATAGTCAATCAGTTACTGACCTGACAAACCTAAATATTCAGGTATGTAGGGAGAAACCTGGATGATAAAAGGCAGTTTCAAAGTACACAAGATGCAACAGCACTCCAAATAGCACAAATATTTAATTCAGTGAAAAAAAGGTGCTTAGTCATGTATATCGCATTATATTATACATCTTTCTTTTAAATTGTACAAGACAATCCACCTCTCAATCACTGAGATAATCACCAGCAAATTTTCACGGACAATTTGTTAACCCATAGTTCACCAGAGTTGTATCACAAAACATACTATAAAAATAGAATAAGATCACAATCCTTGTTGATCCCCATAGGAATCCTAGTTTTCGACTGGTATATCCAAAAAGCATCCCTTTGCTTTACTCTTAACTCTCTATCGCCCCCATGTTTTTTTAAAGGAACATGCTCAATTATTTGAAATCTTAACTGACTTGCAGCATGGTTTGCTTCCTTAAAATAAGAAGCCACTGGAAATTTTGAATTTCCTGTTCTTATATTAGACTTATGCTCAGTAATATGGTCCTGGGCTTTGTGAGTCATTAAACCTACATAAAGTAGGCCGCATGGACATTTAAATATGTATACAGTATTGTGCAAAAGTCTTAGGCCACCATTATATTTGTTGCTTCAACAAAGTTTTAATGACCATCCATATTTATTTTTCTGTCTCTTTATTAAGATACCAACAGAAATACAGGAAATATGTACACAAAATATATATAAAAAAAAACAATTTTCAGGACAAAATGACGTCTTCAGTCAAAAGTCAGTATTTAGTGTGACCTCCCTTGGCATTACGCACATCTTGAACTCTTTTGGGGAGACTATCCTGAAGTTTTCTGAAGAAATCTTCTGTTATATTATACCGGGCTTCTTTCTGCACTTCCCACAGTTCTTCTTTAGATTGAGGTCTTCTTTTATTTCTTTCTCCAGGTGATCCCATACTGGCTCTATAATATTCAGGTTCGGACTCTGTGGAGGCCAGTCCATGACTGTCAATGTTTTATCAGCTGTTTTTCTCTCCAAATATGAGTTCACTGGCTGCATTAGCAGTATGCTAAAAAAATAAAACCGTTCCCATCAGGCGCTTTCCAGAAGGAATGGCATGATGAATTAAAACTTGTCTGTATTTTTCAGCATTCATGATCTCATCAATTTGGACAATATCGCTAACACCACTGGCAGAAATGCAACCACAAACGAGGAAATAAACTACACCATGTTTCACTGAAGGCTGCAAGCACTCATTCTTCCATCTCTCTCCAACTCATCTTCTCACATATTGTCGACGATTGGACCCAAAAAGATTTAAACTTGGATTTGTCACTTCATAATACTCTTCATTTAATACTTTGTGAGCTTTAGCACATCTTAGCCTTTTCCCCTTCCGAAAAAGTGGTTTCTTGGTTGCTACCCTTCCACAGACCAAGACCATTCCTGATCAAGCTTCTTAGGACTGTAAAAGGGTCAACTTGGCATCCCGATGAAGGTCATTGCTGGACTTTCATTGCCGATCTCTCAAAAAAGAAACTCTAAGAAACTTCTCATCAGAAAGTTTGAAAGTGTTCTTGACCTTCCAGTACTTTTTTTGACCTTGACCTTTCCTGATTCTTCAAATTTATTTATAACACCTTAAATACCACATCTTGAGTATCCAGTTTGTTTGCTGATTTCCCTTTGAGAGTGGCCTTGCTGATGCAAAAGTATGATTTTATGTCAAATTCTGTGATCTTTGGCATTTTGAATGGAATGATGTGATTGAAAGTTGGTCTTATTAGCAAGCTTCCAATGAATAAAACCAGGGATAGGCACAGACAAAGGCTGTGGCGGACATTTTCCAAAGTACAGACCTTAGTGAAGGACACCAAGGTACATTTTAAATTAAAAAAAATATTTTATAGTGCTGGTTGTTATTATACTGATGCAGATATCACTGATCCTATAACCAGCCCTCATCAGGCTATACCCATGAGCCAGTGTCACTACTGTGTCATTATATAGTGCTGGGTGTTATTATACTGATGCAGATACCACTGACCCTATAACCAGCCCTTGTCTTGCTATACCCATGTGCCAGTGTCACTACTGTGTTATATAGTGCTGGGTGTTATCATATTAATGCAGATACCACTGACTCTATAACCAGCCTTGTCTGGCTATACGCATTTGCCAGTGTCACTACTGTGTCTTTGTATAGAGCTGGGTGTTATTATACAGATGCAGATACACATCCAGTATTTCACTAAGGCTTTATTTATTCCATAACTTATCACCCAATATTGCTAGCAGTCTCTTGACAAGCCACTAACTTTATTCACACTACATATTTTTTTTATTCCTATTATTTAATCAGAAAGAAAAGATATACTAAGGTTGTGGCGGACACTGCAAAGGCAAGTCACGGACACCAGTGTCCGTGTACGGACACCTTGCCTATCCCAGAATAAAACTCATACCACATGTGTATGCAATGCTCAAGCATGTCTTGTACAAACCTGGTGTAATAGAACTTTTTCACAGCAGTCATTTTGACATGAAATAGTAGGATAAATACAGGTGTTAGCAATGACATTAATAAGGGTTCAATTCTATTTAGGTTTACGAGACCCAGGTTCCTGCTATTGCTCAAGTATAAGGGGAGGTCACATTAAATACTTGCCACTTTAGCCTATAGAAGCTGTTTTTTCTGATTTTGTTTTCTGTCTTTTAATACTGCATACAAATATCCTGAATTTTCTGGTTGTATTCCAATAAAGAGACTGAGAAATAATTATATATGGTCATAATACCACTGATAAAACAACAAATATTATGGTGGCCTAAGACATTTGCACAGTACTGTATATTTTTTATATATATATATATATATATATATATATATATATATATATATATATATATATATATATATAAAGAAATATATAAAGAAATGTATATATATGATAATGTTAATGTAAAATATATATCTATAGGAATAGATATATACAGTCATATTTTAATGTATTTATGTTGTGTTTGGTGCAACTTTTATTTCAGCTAACCCTTTACATGAGGAATGTAGTTGCGCTAACCTGACGAGCATTAAAATCAATTGTGCTCGAGCCAACACATTTACTTTCAACTTATAATGGACGCACAAATTAACATGCATGCAATATAAGAACGTTAGCGTGCCACTTGTAATCTAGCCCATTGTTGGTTGTAGCACATATCACCATTAAACTTAATTACAAACCCTAGGACACACACCTAAACCTAATTCATTAGTAGTATTAGTATTTACAGTTAGTTAGTATCAACACTTTACGCACCTCTATTTGTTTGCAGTGGAAAGTGAGTAGGAGGGACCCTATGCTGCAGAATTTTTTTTTTGAAGGGAGAGGATGCTACTTTACGGAAAAGAGGGATATGAGAGAGGGTAGGGGGTATCATTTAATGATCATGGGAATGTGGGAGGTAGATAAATAAATAAAAAAGATAAAAACATAATCATAGCTATAAACTAGGTACTGGCAGACAGCTGCCAGTACCTAAGATGTCAGAGGCCTTTGGGAGGGGGGAGGGTTAGAGAGCTATTTGGGAGGGATCAAGGAGTGGGGAGGTAAGGGGGGATCAAGGAGTGGGGAGGTAAGGGGGGATCCTACATTGCAAAAAATACAAAATAAATAAACTTAATAAAAAATAAATAAAAAAAGATGCCCATGAACATCAGACTGTCTGCAAATACCAAAGATGGTTGTGAGGAATGTGGGTGAGGGGTGGGAGATCTATTTGGGAGGGATCAGTGAGGTAGGAGATGTCAAGTGGATGGGTAATCTTTACACTAGAGGATTGATATTCAAAACCTTGCACGCATAGAGAGAAACCACGCAAATTCTTTGGGATTTTAGATCTTGTATTGTAATGTAGGAGTCTCTGTTTCAAATAAATAACACTAAATAGTAACATAAACATTTCTCAAGATAAAATTTGTGTTTTTAAACTTTTTTTAAAGGGCCTTGCTGTACAAACGAGATTTCTTAGATTATCTGACCTGATCAGCAAGGTTTTGAATATCAGGGCCTAGAATACAATTACATCTAATTACCAAAAAGCAATGGAAAAGCCACGCATATCTGCTATTCCCAAATAAAGGGGGTTTCAGAGAAGGTTTTTTAATAATTTATTTCATGATTGTACAAGTGGTATGTAAATAATTCCAGTAAGAAACCCAAAGTTTGTGAAAAAGTAATTTTTTTTTTTATATGCTCATATTTGGCAGCAAAATGGTGGCATGAAATATACCAAAATTGGACAAGATTAATACCTTGGGTTGTCTACTTAAATTTGTGTGTATATATATATATATATATATATATATATATATATATATATATATATATATATATATATAGTTTTGATAGGTAAATAAAAAAAATAAAAACAAGGCTCTATTTCTGTTTAAATGAAATGATAGCAAAAAATGCTAAAAAGTCTCCAGGATGTTGGGAAAGTTCTTCTCTGAGTTTTCCAGGTAGCGAAGGGGTTAAGGTGTTTGAGGGGAAAGGGCTCCAAAGTATGTATATATATATATATATATATATATATATACACACACACACACACCTGTGTATATATGTGTTTATATATGTATGTATATACATATATAAACACATAACACACATATAAATACATTTATACACACACACATATATATATATATATATATACCCATACACATATTTAGACATCTGTACAACGTAGCATGTTCCATGTAATCACAAATGGATATAAGTATATTCTATTAATTCTTGTACATGCTCAATAGAAGCTGGTGTGAATATAAAAAGACTGTGTCTAAATCATTAAAGTTTAATTTTGCCTTGAGTATTCCTTTAATATTTATATTAAATAGTGTATATATGAGTGTAACAATTTATTTTAATGTATTTATGTTGTGTTTGGTGCACATATTTTTTTACCCTTACACTTTACTCTAGATCTTGCACTCCAGTGAACGCATTTACTTTCAACTTGTAATACACGTGACATTGCTTAACACGACTTGCACTAACAATACGTGCCACTTGTAATCTAGCCCCATGTATTTCAATAGATTTTTATGTTATATTAACTCAACCGTAATCATGTTACATTTACCAAATACCTGTCTAGACATTTTTTTTATTTTCTAATTTGACACAAAGACACTTTCTGTTTACAGGAAGCTAGCGAATGTTGGCTGCGTTAAAATTCTATAGTAAACCTTTTTTTACCATCTGCTTGTAAAACCATATTGTGTGATATTCTTTGAGTAAGGTGGCGCTATCCTGCGCCATCGGATGCGCTCCACTTCTAAGATAGCCCAAAAATTATAGTAATCGGTTGCCCTTGTAACAAACAGCAAACCACTTTCTTGCCCAATCATGTGCCTTCTCAGTTTCAGGTGGAGTGCTGTTTTGAATGTAGCAAATTGGAAATCAATGGCTAAGTGGCTCAGCTCACCACAAGTCGTTACTGAAGCACTGAATGTTAACAGTGTTTGAACAGAGGACAGGGGTAAGAGAGCAATAAGACTAAACTTACGCCTATATTTAGAGTTCTGCGTTAGCCGTCCAAACCAGCGCTAGGGGGTCCTAACGCTGGTTTTGGCCGTCCGCTGGTATTTAGAGTCAGTCAGGAAAGGGTCTAACGCTCACTTTCCAGCAATGACTTTTCCATACCGCAGATCCCCTTACGTCAATTGCGTATCCTATCTTTTCAATGGGATCTTTCTAACGCCGGTATTTAGAGTCTTGGCTGAAGTGAGCGTTAGAACTCTAGCGACAAAACTCCAGCCGCAGAAAAAAGCCAGGAGTTAAGAGCTTTCTGGGCTAACGCACCCCTAAACCGAGGTCCCCCCACATCGCCGCCACTCTAATAAAAAATTTTAACCCCTAATCTGCCGACCGCACACCGCCGCAACCTACATTATCCCTATGTACCCCTAATCTGCTGCCCCTAACATCGCCGACCCCTATATTATATTTATTAACCCCTAATCTGCCCCCCCAACGTCGCCGCTACCTACCTACACTTCTTAACCCCTAATCTGCCGACCGGACCTCACCGCTACTATAATAAATGTATTAACCCCTAAAGCTAAGTCTAACCCTAACCCTAACAACCCCCTAAGTTAAATATAATTTAAATCTAACGAAATAAAATAAATCTTATTAAATAAATTATTCCTATTTAAAGCTAAATACATACCTGTAAAATAAACCCTAATATAGCTACAATATAAATAATAATTACATTGTAGCTATTTTAGGATTTATATTTATTTTACAGGCAACTTTGAATTTATTTTAACCAGGTACAATAGCTATTAAATAGTTAAGAACTATTTAATAGCTACCTAGTTAAAATAATTACAAAATTACCTGTAAAATAAATCCTAACCTAAGTTACAATTAAACCTAACACTACACTATCAATACATTAATTAAATAAACTACCTACAATTACCTACAATTAAATCAACTAAACTAAATTACAAAAAACCCCCCACTAAATTACAAAAAATAAAAAAAGATTACAAGAATTTTAAACTAATTACACCTACTCTAAGCCCCCTAAAAAAAATAACAAAGCCCCCCAAAATAAAAAAATGCCCTACCCTAACCTAAAATAAAAAGATTACAGCTCTTTTACCTTACCAGCCCTTAAAAGGGCCTTTTGCGGGGCATGCCCCAAAGAATTCAGCTCTTTTGCCTGAAAAAAAAAACATACAATACCCCCCCCCAACATTACAACCCACCACCCACATACCCCTAATCTAACCCAAACCCCCCTTAAAAAACCTAACACTAAGCCCCTGAAGATCTCCCTACCTTATCTTCACCACGTCGGGTATCACCGATCCGTCCAGAAGAAGGTCCGAAGTCTTCCTCCTATCCAGCAAGAAGAGGACATCCGGACCGGCAAACATCTTCATCCAAGCGGCATCTTCTATCTTCATCCATCCGACGAGGAGCGGCTCCATCTTCAAGACCTCCGGCACGGAACATCCACTTCTCCCGACGACTAGACGACGAATGAAGGTTCCAAGATGGCGTCCCTCGAATTCCGATTGGCTGATAGGATTCTATCAGCCAATCGGAATTAAGGTAGGAAAAATCTGATTGGCTGATTGAATCAGCCAATCAGATTCAAGTTCAATCGGATTGGCTGATCCAATCAGCCAATCAGATTGAGCTTGCATTCTATTGGCTGTTCCGATCAGCCAATAGAATGTGAGCTCAATCTGATTGGCTGATCCAATCAGCCAATCGGATTGAACTTGAATCTGATTGGCTGATTCCATCAGCCAATCAGAATTTTCCTACCTTAATTCCGATTGGCTGATAGAATCCTATCAGCCAATCGGAATTCGAGGGACGCCATCTTGGATGACGTCCCTTAAAGGAACCTTCATTCTTCAGTTGGACGTCGAACGAAGAGGATGGATCCGCGCCGGAGGTCTTCAAGATCAGCCGCTCGTCATCGGATGGAACAACATAGAAGATGCCGCCTGGATGAAGATGTTTGCCGGTCCGGATGTCCTCTTCTGCCCGGATAGGATGAAGATTTCTGCCCGAAGATGGACTTCTTCATTTGCCGCTTGGATCAAGACTTCAGCCGGAGGATGGACGTCACTCTTCAGCCCCCGCTTGGGCTTGGATGAAGACATCGGAGGCTCTACTGGACCGATCGGTGAACCCGGTGTGGTGAAGACAAGGTAGGGAGATCTTCAGGGGCTTAGTGTTAGGTTTATTTAAGGGGGGTTTGGGTTAGATTAGGGGTATGTGGGTGGTGGGTTGTAATGTTGGGGGGGGTATTGTATGGGTTTTTTTTACAAGCAAAAGAGCCCTTTTAAGGGCTGGTAAGGTAAAAGAGCTTTTCTATTTTAATTTTAGAATAGGGTAGGGCATTTTTTTATTTTGGGGGGCTTTGTTATTTTATTAGGGGGCTTAGAGTAGGTGTAATTAGTTTAAAATTGTTGTAATATTTTTCTAATGTTTGTAAATATTTTTTTATTTTTTGTAACTTAGTTCTTTTTTATTTTTTGTACTTTAGTTAGTTTATTTAATTGTATTTATTTGTAGGTATTGTATTTAATTAATTTATTGATAGTGTAGTGTTAGGTTTAATTGTAGATAATTGTAGGTATTTTATGTAATTAATTTATTGATAGTGTAGTGTTAGGTTTAATTGTAACTTAGGTTAGGATTTATTTTACAGGTAATTTTGTAATTATTTTAAATAGGTAGCTATTAAATAGTTATTAACTATTTAATAGCTATTGTACCTGGTTAAAATAATTACAAAGTTGCCTGTAAAATAAATATTAATCCTAAAATAGCTACAATATAATTATTCGTTATATTGTAGCTATATTAGGGTTTATTTTACAGGTAAGTATTTATCTTTAGGAATAATTTATTTAATAAGAGTTAATTTTTTTCGTTAGATTTAAATTATATTTAATTTAGGGGGGTGTTAGGGTTAGACTTAGCTTTAGGGGTTAATACATTTATTAGAGTAGCTGTGAGGTCCGGTCGGCAGATTAGGGGTTAATAATTGAAGTTAGGTGTCGGCGATGTTAGGGAGGGCAGATTAGGGGTTAATACTATTTCTTATAGGGTTAGTGAGGCGGGAGTGAGGCGGATTAGGGGTTAATAACTTTATTATAGTAGCGGTGAGGTCCGGTCGGCAGATTAGGGGTTAATTATTGTAGGTAGGTGGCGGTGACGTTGTGGGGGGCAGATTAGGGGTTAATAAATATAATATAGGGGTCGGCGGGGGTTAGGGGCAGCAGATTAGGGGTACATAGCTATAACGTAGGTTGCGGCTGTGTACGGAGCGGCAGATTAGGGGTTAATAATAAAATGCAGGGGTCAGCGATAGCGGGGGCGGCAGATTAGGGGTTAATAAGTGTAAGGTTAAGGGTGTTTAGACTCCGGGTACATGTTAGGGTGTTAGGTGCAGACATAGGAAGAGTTTCCCCATAGGAAACAATGGGGCCGCGTTAGGAGCTGAACGCTGCTTTTTTGCAGGTGTTAGGTTTTTTTTCAGCTCAAACTGTCCCATTGTTTCCTATGGGGGAATCGTGCACGAGCACGTTTTTGAAGCTGGCCACGTCCGTAAGCACCGCTGGTATTGAGAGTTGCAGTGGCGGTAAATATGCTATACGCTCCTTTTTTGGAGCCTAACGCAGCCCTTCTGTGAACTCTAAATACCAGCGGTATTTAAAAGGTGCAGCCAAAAAAAAGCACGCGTAGCTAACGCACCCCTTTGGCCGCAAAACTCCAAATCTAGGCGATTGTTTTAAGAAAGCTGTGTTTAAGGGGTTTTATATATATATATATATATATATATATATATATATATATATATTGCAGCAATAGATAGACATCTGTGTGTGTACACGCATGCGTTTGTACAGGGAGTGCAGAATTATTAGGCAAGTTGTATTTTTGAGGATTAATTTTATTATTGAACAACAACCATGTTCTCAATGAACCCAAAAAACTCATTAATATCAAAGCTGAATATTTTTGGAAGTAGCTTTTAGTTTTAGCTATTTTAGGGGGATATCTGTGTGTGCAGGTGACTATTACTGTGCATAATTATTAGGCAACTTAACAAAAAACAAATATATACCCATTTCAATTATTTATTTTTACCAGTGAAACCAATATAACATCTCAACATTCACAAATATACATTTCTGACATTCAAAAACAAAACAAAAACAAATCAGTGACCAATATAGCCACCTTTCTTTGCAAGGACACTCAAAAGCCTGCCATCTATGGATTTTGTCAGTGTTTTGATCTGTTCACCATCAACATTGCGTGCAGCAGCAACCACAGCCTCCCAGACACTGTTCAGAGAGGTGTACTGTTTTCCCTCCTTGTAAATCTCACATTTGATGATGGACCACAGGTTCTCAAAGGGGTTCAGATCAGGTGAACAAGGAGGCCATGTCATTAGATTTTCTTCTTTTATACCCTTTCTTGCCAGCCACGCTGTGGAGTACTTGGACGCGTGTGATGGAGCATTGTCCTGCATGAAAATCATGTTTTTCTTGAAGGATGCAGACTTCTTCCTGTACCACTGCTTGAAGAAGGTGTCTTCCAGAAACTGGCAGTAGGACTGGGAGTTGAGCTTGACTCCATCCTCAACCCAAAAAGGCCCCACAAGCTCATCTTTGATGATACCAGCCCAAACCAGTACTCCACCTGCACCTTGCTGGCGTCTGAGTCGGACTGGAGCTCTCTGCCCTTTACCAATCCAGCCACGGGCCCATCCATCTGGCCCATCAAGACTCACTCTCATTTCATCAGTCCATAAAACCTTAGAAAAATCAGTCTTGAGATATTTCTTGGCCCAGTCTTGACGTTTCAGCTTGTGTGTCTTGTTCAGTGGTGGTCGTCTTTCAGCCTTTCTTACCTTGGCCATGTCTCTGAGTATTGCACACCTTGTGCTTTTGGGCACTCCAGTGATGTAGCAGCTCTGAAATATGGCCAAACTGGTGGCAAGTGGCATCTTGGCAGCTGCACACTTGACTTTTCTCAGTTCATGGGCAGTTATTTTGCACCTTGGTTTTTCCACACGCTTCTTGCGACCCTGTTGACTATTTTGAATGAAACGCTTGATTGTTCGATGATCACGCTTCAGAAGCTTTGCAATTTTAAGAGTGCTGCATCCCTCTGCAAGATATCTCACTATTTTTGACTTTTCTGAGCCTGTCAAGTCCTTCTTTTGACCCATTTTGCTAAAGGAAAGGAAGTTGCCTAATAATTATGCACACCTGATATAGGGTGTTGATGTCATTAGACCACACCCCTTCTCATTACAGAGATGCACATCACCTAATATGCTTAATTGGTAGTAGGCTTTCGAGCCTATACAGCATAAAGAGGATGATGTGGTCAAAATACTCATTTGCCTAATAATTCTGCACTCCCTGTATATATATAACTCTATATGTATGTGTGTGTCTGGGACTGTGTGTAAACATTTATTCTGGAAATGCCATAAAAAATTCACATTACTCCCTGACCAAATAATATTATGGCCAAAAAAGGCCTAAATCCTTAGGGGCAGCAGGATTTTGAGTGCCTAGGGCTGCACAAAACCTAAATACGTCACTGTTTACCTTATTTTCTTTTCGTTTTTTTCCTTTTTCTTTATGTAATGGTTGCTCCAATCTAGTGATGCCAAGACTAACAATACCTTCCTCCTCCACCTTCCCTACACTCCTGTGTGGTTAAAGATCTAGGTTTTGTAATCACAACAAATCCCTACCCCTGTTGTGGGTTTAACAACACCATTTATATTCTCTAGTTCAGTGTTTTTCAACCAGTGTGCCGTGGCACACTAGTGTGCCGTGAGAGATCCTCAGGTGTGCCACGGCAGACTGACAACAGTGTGACATATTTTTTAAACTTTACTTGTTTTTTACTCCCAGTGCAGGGGTAGTTTGTAGGAGGCATGGCATAACAGCACAATACATACAGTATGTGTGTGTTTGTGTGTATGTGTATATATATATATATATGCTGTATTAGGCTACAATGTGTGATTTTTTTAAAATTTTGGGATGGTGGTGTGCCACAGGATTTTTTAATGTAAAAAAGTGTGCCACGGCAAAAAAAAGGTTAAAAATCACTGCTCTAGTTCTCTGCCTCACACATTCCTGAGCTAGATCCATGCTACTCTGCAGTCTTTACTCACTAAAGGGGGTACCTAAAGCCTGGGGTGGTATATGTAGTAGGACCCAACACCCTAGTCAAAGACATTACACGTTTTACTTTAACCCATGGGCATTGAACTTCTGCATAGATTTCTTCTTTATTGACCAATTGAGATTACAGATTATGAGCTATACAGATGGGGATATAGCATAGCCAGACGATGCTTTGATTTCATTAAAATTATACTGGTCTTAAAGGTATAGAAAGGTAAAAATGTAAATGTACATGGATGCATTTCAGTTTCAAATAAAAGAATATTTGCAATACGCGTCCATTAACAAAAATGCTTCAAGTAAAAGTTATTACAGTTTTAAAGCAGCATACACACATATGCTGTGAGAGCCCATGCAACAGTAGTCAACACCATGCCTGCCCAGAGAACTGGCGGTGCTGTGTTTTGCATCAGTGAAGATCTTGATTTGAGTCATAAAAATCACTGTTAACTCTCTGACAAGATGTCGTGTTTGAATACTGGTCCATGAGACCTTACAGCATATGTGCATATGACGCTGAAAAAAAGGAACAACTTTTACTAGAAGCATTTTTGCAAATATAAGTATATTGCAAAAATGCTTCTACTTAAGACTGAAATGCACATTTTAGTTTTGACCTTTCTATCCCTTTAATCCCCGCTTACCCCATTTTTATGGAGATTGAATGACTTTTTGCTCCGCAAACCCCAAATCCTTTAAAAACTAATTAAAACTTTAACAGTGTACTTGCAGTATAACTCCTTCCCCTCAACTGCCACTCAGTTCAAAAGGCAGTCAGTAGAATGGAATGCATTAAACAGAAAGCTATTTTAAAAACCAAAAAAAACACTTCTAGATAAATTAGGAAATTCCAATTGATCAACCAAATTAACAACTAGTAAAACATATATATTTGTACAACTAATGACTGTTAAGAGAGACCTGAGTGCTTTGCTGCAACAGGTGGTAGAGGAGACTGCACTGTTCTTCAAACCATCTTTCTTCTATAAAGGCAACAGGGTGGGGATTGTTTTAGCAAGAGCTCTTAGCAGGACAAAACATAAACTCAGCAAAGCCTCCTGATCCCAGATACTTTTAGCAGCTTCTGTGGTTGCCTTTATAATTTGCCGACACACAAGACTCCAGATTGAGATTATTAATGTGTGAGTATATTCAGGCAGCAAATTGACCTACATTAAAATCATATAAAAAGAGATTTTGATGATACAATCTCCTTACAGAAAATGCTGGTAGCAAGAGACTCCTATTATAAAACCTTAAAGAATATGTTGGTTCTACGCCTCTTGGTGGTGCTCCACTCTCTTGATGATAACCTCAATCTCTTGATGGGCCTATTGAAAGCTCATATTTACTGTTACATCCCATCAACCTACTAAATAGGGTAAAATGCCTCAACTATGTACTGTTTGATATCATCCATGTAGTCCAAGGAGGGTTTGCACTACACAGAGACAGCACCATTCTAGTATTGACCCATATGTCTATGTGAAACAAATGTCAAACCTATGCTGGTCACAACAGATGCCAAACGGCTTTCAACTGCACAATCTGGAAATTTTAAAAAATTACACTAGAAATATTTGGTTTCAATTCTAAAATGATTGCTCATATTTTAAGCCTATATTCCTCACTGTCTGCTAGAGTCAAAGCAAGCGCTGTCTTGAGTCTTGACAATTCCAGGTCAGGAATAACATGAGACACGCTTGCACCTTATCTCGATCTTGTTTATACTTACCATGGAAGTGTTAGCAGGATGCATTCTGCAAAAAACTGACATTGAGAGTTTTGCCACTTTAATACCTGCCATGCTCTTAATTTGCCAGTTTGGCCTTTATACTAATTTCCTGATTAATGATACTAAATCAGAGATCTTAAATATCATTTTATCATTGAAGGATGTTAAGTATCTTATACATCACTGCTCACCACACCCACTTGAGTTTAATTATACCTCATTTCTATGTAATATTCAGCAAGACTTTAGATCCTGGAGTGAAAACCCATTTGTGGTGCAGCCATATCCGACCTGTAAAAATGGCTTCACCACCCAGGATTTTATATATCCTTCAGGCCCTTCCACACCTTTCCCAAGCAACTGCTTGAACACCTTTATCTCGGGAAACATGAAACCTGAGATAAATGTTGATGAAGTAGCAATGGACTACTGGGAGCTAGCTGAACACATTAGACAAGCCAATAATAAGAATCATATATGTACAGCCACCAATCAGCAGCTAGCTCCATGTAGTGCATTGATGATCCTGGGCTTAACTAGGAATGCCCTTCAGCAAAGGATACCAAGAGAACAAAACAAACGTAATATTAGAAGTAAATAAGAAAGTTGCTTAAAATTGTAGGCTCAAAACTCAAAATAGAATTCAACATTCAAATATCTAACCAGTGTAAACATCATGCTACTTGAATTCATTCAATGCTTATATTTTATTATATTGAGGTTTATCAATGAGTATATTTCTGGAGTGACAACAAAATCCCACAAATATTCCTAAGAAAATAATAGTTTTAAATGCTTATAAAACATTTATTTTAAAAGATTTAATACAGAGTAAAGCATATTGCGTTACTGCATTCATTGGGGACTGCCTTTTCAAAATCTGCAGGCTGCCAAAGACAAGGCAATACTGTAGATATTTAGACCATCTAGACAGCAAACCTGCCACAAAAGCATGAAAATAGCAAAGACTGAGAGGGGGAACTAGCAGGAGGTAGTGTTTGTAGCATATGTGGTTAGAAACAGTTCACTGATAGTTTGTATTAAAGAGCAATTTAATGGGCTTTTATCATTCATATGTTTTGGATACATCACATGAAAGAAAACAATTAAAAATGCAGTAAATTATGAATATCCTCTGCCAGTGCACTGTAACTAATGACATGAAATTCGCTTGAAGGTTGTGTCAGTTGAACAGATTTATTGAAAGTATCTGGTTTTTGAGACAGAAAACAACTGTACTCTCATTATGTTTCTTAAGATTTTTTTAAAAAAAGGACTGAACACAAACATTTTCCAAACATACAACTTTGAAATAATTTGAAAACCATCTGGTTCGGCCTCAATCCCCATTCTGTCTACAGCTACTGACTGAATTGTAGAGGCATGAGGCTGCTTATTGAAAAAAGGGGCTTCTCTGAAAAATGTTGTATGTTTACAATATGCCCTCACCACAACACAGCTTTCGATGGAAGCAGCCTTTTTCTTAAAATATTTTGCTCATGGGGCTGTCTTTAGAGTATACCTTATAAATGTTGCATTGTTTTAGCATAAATACGTTTTTACATTATACCTGCTAAAGAAATAGTGCCATTCTTACGTAGCGCTTCTATATTCCTTTAAATTAGAGTTCATAACAGAACAATTGTTCTCTTAGTATCCTTTGTTTAAAAAATAAATACATTATATATATATATATATATATATATATATATACACACACACATATATATATATATATATATATATATTCACACACAAGAAAGAAATGTGTGTAACCAGATGTTCAGTTATCTCACAGTAGCTGATTTTAACAAGTGTTTAATCACTTTGCAAGGGTTAAACACACAGTTATAAGTAAGCAATGGTGCAATAATAAAATGTTCTAATACATTAGAGCATTTTCTTGTTGCATCTATATCCCTTTAAAGGGACAGTGCACTGTAATATTTTCTGTAAAATTTACCTTTATTTTGTCATTTGCAGTAATGGGTACAAAAAAAATCGATGTAAACTTGGTGTAGAACAAATCATACTCTCAGAGGGGGTTATAGATAAAGGTACCAAAATGTTATTTTTCAGTTCTCACTAAAGGGACAGTCTACACCAGAATTTTTATTGTTTAAAAAGATAGATAATCTCTTTATCACCCAGTTTTGCATAACAAACACTCTTATATTAATATACTTTTTACCTCTGTGATTACCTTGTATCTAAGCATCTTCTGACAGCCCCCTAATTTTGACTACTTGCATTTTAGCCAATTAGTGCAGTGTCTGCCACAAGCCACGGGCATGATCACAATGTTATCTATATGGCTCACATGAACTAGCACTCCTCTGTTGTGGAAAGCAAATAAAAAAGCATGTGATAAGAGGCAGCCTTCAAGGACTTAGAAATTATCATATGAACCTACCTAGGTTTAGATTTCAACTAAGAATACCAAAAGAACAAAGCAAATTTGATAATAAAAGTAAATCGGAAAGTTGTTTAAAATTACATGCCCGATCTGAATCCTGAAAGTTTATTTTTGACTAGACTGTCCCTTAAGCATTGGGTTTTGTGTATATACAAAAAGAGATAAGATAAGTAAGTCTTTATCTTTGTGATAATAATATAAGGTCTGCTCTCCTTGCAAGATCAATCAATTTTAATGGGTTTTGGTTTCATCTAGCAAAGTTATTTCATATACAAAAGTAAACAATTATTTATAGATTTTATACTCAGTGGATGGTATAAAAAGTTATTGGAAACACATTATAGGGACAGTACACTGAATTTTTTTTTTTATTGTTAATGTATTTTGAATGACTTGTTATACCAGCTGCAGAGTATAAAATCTATGAGAAATTGCATTTTCAGATTTATTGTTTATAGTAATTAGCTGGTTTATGATTTTAAACCACGGATTATTACAATGGGTTAAGCTTGCAGGTAATATCAGATCCCATTGTTATCACTTTGTGTACACACACTTGCTTCTTTTTCTTATATTTTTCTGTAAACCAAAACGCAATAATTAGAGATAAAAATGGGAAATTAGCATTTTATTACCTAACTATCCTGCACCCCACTGACAGTGTAATTTCTTCTGCTGGCTGTTTTAACTTAGGCTTATCAATAGTCTAGACTCCAGTATAGAAACTTTAAAGAGGCACTGAACCCAAATTTTTTCTTTCGTGATTTAGATAGAGCATGCAATTTTAAGCAACTTTCTAATTTACTCCTATTATCAAAGTGTCTTCATTCTCTTGGTATCTTTATTTGAAATGCAAGAATGTAAGTTTAGATGCTGGCCCATTTTTTGTCAACAACCTGGGTTGAATAACTGAATAAATTCATCCACCAATGAACAAGTGCTGTCCATGTGCTGAACCAATCAAATAGCTTAGATGTCTTCTTTTTCAAATAAAGATAGCAAGAGAACGAAGGAAAAAATGATACTAGGAGTAAATTAGAAAGTAGCTTAAAATTGCATGCTCTATCTGAATAACAAAATAAAAAATTTGGGTTCAGTGTTCCTTTAAGTATAGGTGGGGATACCAAAGGCTAAATCATCTATTTCAAATGCTGAAATAAGGGTAAACAAGCTACTTGTAAACAATGTAATACACTCCAGCATGTAAAATGGATCATTGGGAACAATTAAAAGGGTAGAAAATATTTTGGTAAACTGTTCCTTTAAGGGGTAAGACATTTCCCAGTACACTGTCCCTTTAAGGCTTGCTACAAACTACAGCTGATGGATACCACAATATGTGCATTAATTAAATCAAAACAAATCAGTGTCAGTTATTAGAATTAATGATAGCATTCAAGGCTGACAATGATACTAAATATCACATTTACCAATAAATAACAATGCAATGATTTTAATGCCATGTTGTACTTTCCTAGGGACTTTTACAACTCTGCAATTCTATACCAGAACTCATTTAGCAATAGAAGGTGTCACTTTAGTAACCCACTTATATTTCATCTGAGTGCCAGATAACCCAGCATTTTACCATTGCTGTAAACTCAATCACACACTGCCAGCACTTGCTTGCAGTTGTCTTGGAGGAAGGGAGGTTATGGGCGGTGCTAATCTGTTCACAGCTTGTGTTGCTCTCATGAAATTTTCACATTATCATAGCATATCAAGTTTATCCTTTATTTCTTTTTTTTTTTCCATTTGCTCATCTCAGTTACCCTCAGGACTGAAACAATTCTCTAATACAGCTTTCTATTAGTTTATCAACTGTAGATAGATCCTTTACAAATTTACAGTTACTGCCAGCCCAACTGCATGAAACAAGCAAGTGCTGTTTATTGCTGACCTTCCAATATGATCGGGTATGACGAGATCCATCAATTTGGGTGTATAATGGATACGATCTCAAAGAGAGGGGTAAGACTTCCTTTCGTTTACATTTTTATTTTTTTCCTTAAAAGTAGCAGGCAGTGCATAGTGTGGGTTGGGAATAATCATTACTAAGTTGTTAAACTTTTTTTTTACTGAGAAATCAAGCAAAATCAAGCAGAAAAATTAGGGTCGTGTTTGTAGTCTTTGTTTCTTGTATATGTATATAATTGGATCATTGTTGTCAAGTTTGATGATCTCAGTGCCAAGTGTTTTATGATATCATCTATAGTATTGTATCCTACTCAAGATACACACCGTCTAGGACTTTCTAAATATCAAATATATTTTTGTTATTGTGATTTAAGGTGTCAAATTAAATATTGCTGTAAATATAAAAGTATAATTTATTTTAAATGTCACATACATACAAGACACAAATGGGGATAATGATGTTTCATACCTAGAGGAGATAACCTTTAAGCCAGCAATTAGTTGGTGTCCTGGTGTTGTTTCAGCTGTTAAGCTTGGGTTAAGATAGAATGATGTATGGTATTTCTTTCTAAGCCTTCTGCAAAACAGAAGCGTGCCACCCTCACACCAAAATAAATCTATATCCACCTTAAAGGGACAGTATACTGTAAAATAGTTTTTCCCTTAATGTGTTTACAATTGCTTTTTTTACCAACTGCAGAGTAAAAAATGTATGAAAATTAGCTTTTTAAGGCTTATTTGTGTATATTAAAGCTCTGATTTTGTGTTTTGAAGCCACAACCTAATAAAATGGGTTGAGCTTGTAGGTAGAATCCGATCTCATTACTTTATCACATTGTGCAAATATACCTGCTTCTTTATCTTATATCTGTCCTTAAAACAATCACCAGTACTTTGAGAGAACAATGGAAAATCAACATTTTATTACCATAGCTCTGCTATATCGCACTGGGAGTGTAATTTCTTCTGCTGGCTGTGTTTACAAAGCTTATCTATAGCTGGTACGCGCGGCCACAAACTTTCAGAATAGGTGGGGATACCACATGCTAAATCAACAATTTGAAATGCCAATATAAGGGTAAAGGAGCTACTTGTAAACAATTTAATACACTCCAGCAGGTAAAGTGGATCATTGGGAACAAATTAAAGGGGAGACATTTTTTGAGTAAACTGTCCCTTTAATCCCAAAATATAAACTACATAAAGCACCTCACACCCACGATAGCAGCCTCCACCCTGTGTTACCCATCCCTGATAGAACAAACCAGATAAATGTACATTGTTTGTTTGTTTTTAGTTTAGAACAATAATGCTCTAAACCTCTTAAGGACATATGACGGAATTTTTCCGTCATAAAACAATTGAGCAAACTGAAAGCTGTGTCCTTAAAGGGTTAACCCATTTGATCTGTGCCTCCCTTGTAAGGAGAATAAAATATGTGCATGATTTAGTTTAAAGGGACAGTCAACTCCAAACATTTTGTTTAAAAAGATAGATAATCCCTTTATTACCCATTCCCCAGTTTTGCATAAACAACATGGTTATATTAATATACGTTTTACCTCTGCGATTACCTTGTATCTAAGCCTCTGCCCCCTGATCACTACTATTTATTATCTATTGACTTGCATTTTAGCCAATTAGTGCTGTGTCCTGCACAACTTCACGGTGTGAGCACAATGTTATCCATATGGCTCACATGAACTAGCACTCTCTTTTTGAGAAAAGCTAATAAAAAAGGGTGTGACAAGAGGCTGGCTGTAGTAGCTTAGAAACAGGCAGAAATTTAGAGGTTTAAGTGTTATAAAGCATATTAATATAACAGTGTTGGTTGTACAAAGCTGGGGAATGGCCCGTAAAGGCATTATCTATATTTTTAAACAATAACAATTTTGGTGTTGACTGTCCCTTTAACTTTATTTGCTAATTGTTTAGAACAAGCTTCAAACAGTCTAATCAAATAACTTATACAATTACTTTTCAATCCATATCTTTTAAACAAAAACCCTTTGCCAGTTTTCAGATGTACATATATGTAATGCACATTTCTGATGAAATATGTAGTCTAATGTGATTAAAATATTGTTTTAAAGGGACATTAAACTCATGCTTTTTAATTAAGTTTTACTATATACAGACTTTGCAAGTGTTGGTACCCTTACATTTTATACAATAGCCTAATTGGAGTTTGCCAAAATGCATGTTGACAAGCCACAGTCCTTCTGGTTGAATGTCCCTTTGGAGGCAGAGCTTTTTGGCAAATTACAAAAACTCTTTGTTTACAGAAAAAAAGAAGCTTTTAAAAAAGAACACCATCCCTACCGTGAAACATGGAGGAAGCTCAGTGATGATTTTGGGTTGCTTTGCTGCTTCTGGCACTGGGTACCTAGAATCTGTCCAGGGCACAATGAAATCAGAAGAGTTTTGTGAAAATTGTACGTTTCCTAAAAAAGTAGAAGGGTACAAATACTTTCGGCCATGTCTGTACGTATTTTTTTTATATGTAAATATACATTTTAAACAGAATCCCCCCCTAGAAATATTAGTTACTATTCTTAAAAATAAATTGCAAAAGTTTGTTTTAGAAAGTCATTTTGGATTGCACTTTTCAAATACTTTAAAAAAAATTTTTTTAAAAATAGCCAATCGGTTAAAATTCCTTTACAATTTGGTTACACTTGGCTCATTGCAAAAGTCGGCTAGTCTGTCAGATGTTACTTAATAGAACCTAAAGTAATACAAATCCTATAGTAGCCCAAACAACACAGATACACTCTAATCCTCAATTACTGATTTTATTCCAGTTCTACGTCTCACAAAGAACAATAACAGAATAAAAGAATGGATTGACAAACAGATTGTAGTATGCATTGCCAAGGTCTACCAAGCATAGAACATGCAAGTTCAGCAAGACATATGTGCATATTATACAAAGGAGGCTCCTGTTTCATAAGGAACACTTGTTGAGGGCTTTAGTTATGCAAGATGGCAGTGTAGCATTCACCGCCATGGAAAGCTGCAGAAATGATGTTATAGTCTTTGCTGAAACAATCTTTAGATGCATAGTTTTCCAGTCAATACTGTAGTGTGATATAATTTGTCTTAATATAGGTAGTATTATATATACTATATGGCCAAAATTATGGGGTCACATCTACTAATTTATTGAGTTCAGGTGATTGTCACACCCATTACTAACAGGTGCATAAAATCCAGCACATAGTTAGGAAATCTCCATAGAAAAACATAGACAGTACAAGGGAGTCTTACTAGATATGGTGAACAGTAAGTTATATTATTGTGAAGTAGAAGCTCATAGAAGCAACAGCAGCCCAACCACAAAATAGCACATCCAGCAAATTTACACATTGAATGCTGAAGCAAGTAGCAAGTAAAAATCATTTATCGTTTGTTGCATCACTCACTACAGAATTCCAAAACTGCCTGTGGAAGCAACATCCGCACAAGTACTGTGGCTCAGGAGCTTCATAAAATGGGTTTCTATGGTTGAGCAGCAGTGCACAATCCTTACTTCAAGATTGCCAATGCCAAGCGTCGGCTGGAGTGGTGAAAAGGACGCTACTACTGCATTATGTAGCAATGGCAATGTGTTCTCTGGAGTGATGGATTGTGTGATAGAAGAATCTGGGTGTGGCAGATGCCAGGAGAACGCTACCTACTGAAATGCATAGTGCCTAATGTAAAGTTTAATGGAGGAGAATAATGGTCTGGGGCTGTTTTTCAGGGTTTGGGCTAGGCCCCCTTAGTGGAGGGTAAAGGGATATGAAAGTAAAACATTTTATTTTGCGATTCAGACAAAGCACACAATTTTTCCCCCCAATTTACTTCTATTATCAAATTTGCTCATTCAAATAATATTCTATGTTGAAAAGATACCTAGGTAAGTGTCTGGAGCACCACATGACAGGAAATAGTGCTGCCATATAATGCTCTTGCAAATAGATAACATTCTTGCAAAACTGCTGCCATATAGTGCTCCAGAAATGGGCATATGTCCCTGCTTTTCAACAAAAAATACCAAGAGAACAAAGAAATGTATAATACAAATAAATTAGAACGTTGTTTAAAATTGCATGCTCTATCTAAATCATGAATGAAAAATGTTGGATTTTTAGACCATTAACTGCTTGCAACTTTCTGAAAACTAAGGCTTTCCACGAGCTTTTAGAGTTTCTGTGGCAATTAATGTCCATTCATCCAAAAGACCATTTGTAAGGTCAAGCACTGATGTTAGATTAGAAGGGTTGGGTTGCAATCAGTGTTTTCCGATTCATCCTAAAGGTGTTCAATGAGATCAGGGCTCTCTGCTTTCTACAAACTGTTGGGAACCCCATTGTCTATAATGTCTTTGTATCCTGCTGCATTCAGATAACTTTTCACTGAAACTAAGGGTCCTGCTAACTCAAACCCTGAAAAAACAGCACAAAACCACTATCTCTCCTCCACCAAACTTTACAGTAGGCACAATGCATTCTGTAAGGAGTATTCTGCCACACACATTCTTCCATCAGACTGCCAGATAGGGACATCTGATTCTTCACTCCAGAGAACGTTTCCACTGCTTCAGATTGCAGTGGCCGTGTGCTTTACGCCACTCCCACTGATGCTTGGGGCTAGATTTATCAACGCTGAGGCGTACAGGGGCGCGTATACTCAGCTCGCCTGTTGCGGGGCGAAATTACCCGCAGGTAATATTGCACACGAGAGCAATTTTGCGCTCGCGTGCAATCCCGCCCCTCTATTGTGGCGAAATTCAATCTCCTCGGTCGAGTCCGACCAAGGAGATTGACAGCTCCTGCCCGCGCGTGATTGGCTGTGCGCGGGCAGGAGCTGTCAATCTCCTCGGTCGGACTCGACCGAGGAGATTGAATTTCGCCACAATAGAGGTGGCGTAGATGTTAGGGAAGCAGCGGTCTGGTGACCGCTGCTTGATAAATCATGGCGAGCAAGTTCTTGAGAGAACTTGCTGCCGTAGGGGCTTAATAAATCTAGCCCTTGGTGTTGTGTTTCATGCAGTTCTTGTGCTGATGTTGCTTCCAGAGACAGTTTGGAACTCTGAAGAGAGTGATGCAACAGATGATAGGGGATTTTCACATGCTACAAGCTTCAGCACTCAGGAGCCCCACTCTGTGAGTTTGCAGGCTGTTGTTGCTCATAGACACTTCCACTTAACAATAATACCACTTGCAGATGCAGTAGCGTAGACATTTCACAATCTGACTTGTGGCAAGGGGTATTCTATGACTGGGTTGTATGTACCTTTGTTGTAAAAATATCTCTGACAAGCCCTTGGGTTAACTATAATTTCAGTAATACAAGGAAGGGTTCATGTATGTTCTAATACAATTAAAGCAAATGAGGCACATGACACTGTTGGCATTGATTAGTTGTAAGGGAATATAGCTCACTAAGGGCTATACTACTATTTTCTCAAGGCTTTGTAAAACAACACTGTGTTAAACTGATACATAGTTTAAATGTATTGGAACTGTTGCTTTGACTGATTTTATCACACAATACATAGCAACTGTGCTGCTGGAAGGGAAATGAGTAGGAACTTGCTTTGTTTATGTGCTGGATGTAGTAAAAAGTAATGGATATATAACAAGATTATTAGCTTTCAGCTGCTTGATTTCATAAGGAATATGTAACGGCAAACACATCAAATTAGTTTTATGAGGAAGGAAGTAGAAAATTACATGAAAGCTGTTTTGTAGCATTTAATCTTTTAAACAGATTATTTTGCATAAATTCACAATAAAGTAGTTTCAGCTAATGTACTTTATAAATAACAAATGTAAATATAAAAAAAAGAGAACCTACCACATGGAAGAGTAATGCTAAAAGTAAATTAAAGGGAATTGCAGAGATATTTCATAAATGAAAGATTGACCAAACATTGTTGAGAAAATGACTTTTTATACACGACATCTAATCTATCAAAATGACTTTTAGCGCTTGTATTATAAGTAAAAGATTTTTGCACGAGGGCTAACCTGACGAGCACAATGGAGCATGAAAAGTGAAAAAAATACTAACACCCAACAAGTTGCGCAAACTCAATCGTGTGCTAACCCGACATGAAATATGAATATTTTACATTCCAATGTTCTTCACATAGCAGAATGTTTATATATATATATATATATATATATATATATATATATATATATATATATATATATATATATATATATATATATATAAATAAATAATCTGGACAAGGATAAGCACTCACTGTACATTTGATATAGTACAATGTACATTTGATAGTAAGTCCCGCATGCATAGTTGGAATGGGGGCCAGTAGTTAGGTATGTTGGGACGCCAGTGGGGGACCAATTAAAACAGTCTAATTGGAACACGTCATTAATAAACAAAACAAAAAAATAAATACAGGCAGAGTTACGGCGGTAGGAGCACTCTATGAAAAAGTTAAAGAAAGGTTACGATCGGTATATATACAGTATGTAAAGAAAATGATGAATGAAACTCGTACTTATTTTAGTTATACTTGCGAATGCTGCCTGGCTGAGTGCCAAAGTTTACTTTTCCTTTAAACACTTTATAAAATATGAAATATTTATCGCTATGTTAAAGCCCTTTGCAGGCCTTTTTTTTTTCTAAAACCTTTTTCTAAAACCTCACATCTTTGAGCCCTTTATAACTTTTTATTGCAATTTGAGTTTAACTGTACTTTTAAATATAATTTTGAAGTGTTTTGTACAACTTCTTAGTCAAGTGTAATAGTTAACCAGAGCTCTGAGGTCGAGCTATACCTAAAGCGCATGAAATTCAATTATTCTCAAGCGAACAAGCTTACTTTCAACCTGTTATATGCCCGCTACTTCCAACGCATGCAAACACTGCTATAAACCCCTTTTCGCTTGTGCGCAACAGCGCCATCTAGCCCTAAATATGCCCAGAGGAGAAGACTGGTGTCACACATGCCCATATAGGTACTATGTGGTTTAAATAATGCATTAACAATTGCTTAATTCCGTTGATACTTTTAAAGTTAAAAATAAAATTGAAATGGAGATTTTACAACTATCCATATATATTGAACTTGTCTACATTGATATTGTTTATGGCCTGGATATTCCCTTGCTTTATAAATTTATTGGATTCCCATGGTATATAAGCTTTTGTTCATCAGATGACTCTATGCCTAATGAATACTATTTAATGGATTGTAATAAAATATTACCAGGGAGATAGAGTTTTCTTTTTTTTAAAAACCCTTAAAAAAATGTTTGTGTGTGACCCTGTGAAACAAAAATATAAAATTACATATAGTGCAACATCGATTTGTCAAAGTGTAATTTTAAACGCCAAGATTCCTTGAAGGTTAGCAGTCTGACCTTCAGGTGCCACCCTGGTTGTAAATTACAGCTGTCCCAGGTATTCTATTCATTAGAATATCATTAGAATTAAGTGCATTTGATAATATAAGTAAAATGGAAACTTGTTTAAAAGTGTATGCTGTATCTGAATTATAAAATGTTGAGTTTCATGTCTAAGGTTAGCTTTACGGTTAGGTCTAGGGCTAACTTGCAGGATGCCAGGGATGGCGGCAATATAAGGTATAAGATCTAGCCACAGAGGAAATGACACCTGTGCTATTCATGTGCCAGTGACAATGCTGCCGCAACATTATGGCCATGATGATAGCCCAGTTGCGACATTGTTGTAGTTACCACATTGCTGTGCTATTAAAATAAAGCCAAAATATACTAGTTTTAGGGATATTCCCCATAGTGAGCAATTGAATCAGTAGAATGGGATATACATAAACTGTGACTTGACAGAATTACTTGAGAACTTACAGTGGATATGTTTAGTCTAAAATGTTATAGATTTATGGAGAATGGTGAATAATGGGAGCGACATACTTCATAAATTGACATACTTGATAAAATGACATGCTTTAATTTGTAAAAGCGTGTTATTTTAATGTTAGCAATACGGCAAAGCTATGTGTTTAACCCTTACAAATCAGTTAAACACATAGTTAAAGTACCACTACAGACCCATAGAAAACTGCTGGTCCATTCAGCAGTGCTAGTCACATGACCCAGCTGTGTAACTAGCCCTGCCGATTGGATCTACAGTTTCCCCTTGCAACCAGCAGTGCTCTGCAGGTTCCAAGCAGTAGTTTATTTATTTGTTTAACTACTTTGCATGGCTTAAAAATAACACTTTGCTGGGTCCTTAGTGATAAAATGGCATGCTGTATTGAATAAGTGCTTTTAATTGTATCTCCATAATGTCTTTTTAAAAACAGTAGCTATATTTTTTGTTTTGCTTTTTAATGTGAGGTTAACTGTTAAAATGTATTCTGCTTAAAAGACTGTAAGAGAGACAGTAATGGTTTTGTTCTATTCCAGCTTATCAGAATGTATTATTATTATTATTATTATTATTATTATTATTATCAGGTATTTGTAGAGCGCCAACAGATTCCGCAGCTTTCTGCAAAATATAGACATGTAGCTACACAAACATTTTTCTAAATGCAATTTCACAAGCTGTGTTTTTTTTACTTCCTTCATATACATACAGTGTGTGTGTATATATATATATATATATATATATATATATGTGTGTATATATGTGTGTGTGTGTGTATATATGTGTGTGTATATGTATGTATGTATGTGTATGTATATATATATATATATATATTATTATTATTATTAAAAAAAATTTCTTGCAGTCATTGATTCTTACTTTTGCATTGATATTTTAAAAAGCTTTTGGTGCCTTGGGAATGCAGTAATGAGCGTGCATAATATTGTGTCTCCATTGTTGTCTGCTGTAATAGATGGGAAACTGGGCCTGGGATCTGTAAGCAGTGAAGTACCTTTCCTGTATTAGTGAGTTTAAAACGCCATTAACACTGCTACTCCAGAAATGCTCTGCTTGCTGCTAATTGGAAATTCTATAATGGGAACAGACTCATCCAAACAAAGGCCCTGATCTAGTTGCAAAGAATTTGGCTTTGTATTCGAACCAGTCCACACTGCTTGATATTGCTACCATATGAGTTACCCCTATAGCTAAATGTCAGGGCAATAATAAAGGGACATTAAAAAATATTTTCTATCATGAATATTTAACCCCTTTGCTTACAGTAATTTCACAGAAAACCCCAAAATACCAGAGAATTTTTAGCATTTTTGCTATCACTCCATTTAAACAGAAATAGAGCATTGTTTTTTTATTTACATACCAAAACTATATTTCTTTCATGTAATTAGCAAGAGTCCATGAGCTAGTGACGTATGGGATATACATTCCTACCAGGAGGGGCAAAGTTTCCCAAACCTCAAAATGCCTATAAATACACCCCTCACCACACCCACAATTCAGTTTTACAAACTTTGCCTCCGATGGAGGTGGTGAAGTAAGTTTGTGCTAGATTCTACGTTGATATGCGCTCCGCAGCAAGTTGGAGCCCGGTTTTCCTCTCAGCGTGCAGTGAATGTCAGAGGGATGTGAGGAGAGTATTGCCTATTTGAATGCAGTGATCTCCTTCTACGGGGTCTATTTCATAGGTTCTCTGTTATCGGTCGTAGAGATTCATCTCTTACCTCCCTTTTCAGATCGACGATATACTCTTATATATACCATTACCTCTGCTGATTCTCGTTTCAGTACTGGTTTGGCTTTCTACAAACATGTAGATGAGTGTCCTGGGGTAAGTAAATCTTATTTTCTGTGACACTCTAAGCTATGGTTGGGCACTTTGTTTATAAAGTTCTAAATATATGTATTCAAACATTTATTTGCCTTGACTCAGAATGTTCAACATTCCTTATTTTTCAGACAGTCAGTTTCATATTTGGGATAATGCATTTGATTTATTCATTTTTTCTTACCTTCAAAAATTTGACTCTTTTTCCCTGTGGGCTGTTAGGCTCGCGGGGGCTGAAAATGCTTCATTTTATTGCGTCATTCTTGGCGCGGACTTTTTTGGCGCAAAAAATCTTTTCCGTTTCCGGCGTCATACGTGTCGCCGGAAGTTGCGTCATTTTTTGACGTTATTTTGCGCCAAAAGTGTCGGCGTTCCGGATGTGGCGTCATTTTTGGCGCCAAAAGCATTTAGGCGCCAAATAATGTGGGCGTCTTATTTGGCGCTAAAAAATATGGGCGTCGCTTTTGTCTCCACATTATTTCAGTCTCATTTTTCATTGCTTCTGGTTGCTAGAAGCTTGTTCTTTGGCATTTTTTCCCATTCCTGAAACTGTCATTTAAGGAATTTGATCAATTTTGCTTTATATGTTGTTTTTTCTCTTACATATTGCAAGATGTCTCACGTTGCATCTGAGTCAGAAGATACTACAGGAAAATCGCTGTCTAGTGCTGGATCTACCAAAGCTAAGTGTATCTGCTGTAAACTTTTGGTAGCTATTCCTCCGGCTGTTGTTTGTATTAATTGTCATGACAAACTTGTTAATGCAGATATTTCCTTTAGTAAAGTACCATTGTCTGTTGCAGTTCCTTCAACATCTAAGGTGCAGAATGTTCCTGATAACATAAGAGATTTTGTTTCTGAATCCATAAAGAAGGCTATGTCTGTTATTTCTCCTTCTAGTAAACGTAAAAAATCTTTTAAAACTTCTCTCCCTACAGATGAATTTTTAAATGAACATCATCATTCTGATTCTGATGACTCTTCTGGTTCAGAGGATTCTGTCTCAGAGATTGATGCTGATAAATCTTCATATTTATTTAAAATGGAATTTATTCGTTCTTTACTTTAAGAAGTACTAATTGCTTTAGAAATAGAGGATTCTGGTCCTCTTGATACTAATTCTAAACGTTTGGATAAGGTATTTAAATCTCCTGTGGTTATTCCAGAAGTTTTTCCTGTTCCTAATGCTATTTCTGCAGTAATTTCCAAAGAATGGGATAAATTGGGTAATTAATTTACTCCTTCTAAACGTTTTAAGCAATTATATCCTGTGCCGTCTGACAGATTAGAATTTTGGGACAAAATCCCTAAAGTTGATGGTGCTATTTCTACCCTTGCTAAACGTACTACTATTCCTACGTCAGATGGTACTTCGTTTAAGGATCCTTTAGATAGGAAAATTGAATCCTTTCTAAGAAAAGCTTATCTGTGTTCAGGTAATCTTCTTAGACCTGCTATATCTTTGGCTGATGTTGCTGCAGCTTCAACTTTTTGGTTGGAAACTTTAGCGCAACAAGTAACAGATCATGATTCTCATGATATTATTATTCTTCTTCAGCATGCTAATAATTTTATCTGTGATGCCATTTTTGATATTATCAGAGTTGATGTCAGGTTTATGTCTCTAGCTATTTTAGCTAGAAGAGCTTTATGGCTTAAGACTTGGAATGCTGATATGGCTTCTAAATCAACTCTACTTTCCATTTCTTTCCAGGGTAACAAATTATTTGGTTCTCAGTTGGATTCTATTATCTCAACTGTTACTGGTGGGAAAGGAACTTTTTTACCACAGGATAAAAAATCTAAAGGTAAAAACAGGGCTAATAATCGTTTTCGTTCCTTTCGTTTCAACAAAGAACAAAAGTCTAATCCTTCATCCTCAGGAGCAGTTTCAGTTTGGAAACCATCTCCAGTCTGGAATAAATCCAAGCCTGCTAGAAAGGCAAAGCCTGCTTCTAAGTCCTCATGAAGGTGCGGCCCTCATTCCAGCTCAGCTGGTAGGGGGCAGGTTACGTTTTTTCAAAGAAATTTGGATCAATTCTGTTCACAATCTTTGGATTCAGAACATTGTTTCAGAAGGGTACAGAATTGGTTTCAAGATGAGACCTCCTGCAAAGAGATTTTTTCTTTCCCATGTCCCAGTAAATCCAGTGAAAGCTCAAGCATTTCTGAATTGTGTTTCAGATCTAGAGTTGGCTGGAGTAATTATGCCAGTTCCAGTTCCGGAACAGGGGATGGGGTTTTATTCAAATCTCTTCATTGTACCAAAGAAGGAGAATTCCTTCAGACCAGTTCTGGATCTAAAAATATTGAATCGTTATGTAAGGATACCAACATTCAAGATGGTAACTGTAAGGACTATCTTGCCTTTTGTTCAGCAAGGGCATTATATGTCCACAATAGATTTACAGGATGCATATCTGCATATTCCGATTCATCCAGATCATTATCAGTTCCTGAGATTCTCTTTTCTGGACGAGCATTACCAGTTTGTGGCTCTGCCGTTTGGCCTAGCTACAGCTCCAAGAATTTTTACAAAGGTTCTCGGTGCCCTTCTGTCTGTAATCAGAGAACAGGGTTGTGACGAAACCAATCTCGCCACTGTACATTGGAGGGCCTGTTATGGAACATTCTTTGGGCTGGAGGTACATGGGCTTAAGGATACCCAGAGACTGCATGGAAATATGGAATGTTATATGCTGGACACCCCATGTACTTTCATAACTCTGTCTTATGTCTATGTCACCCTGTATCCATAAATACAGGATGGGTACAGGGTGTGAGTGCACCTTTTGGGAGCAATTGTGACTCTATAAGCCAAGTGGGCATAAAAGACTTTATAGCTAATAAGAACTGTTCCTATATTCAGTAATAAGATGTATTCTATGTATGTTTCAGATCTGATTGTGTCTCAGGAGTCTGTCTGGGTAAACTGATTGTGTCCTTGTGTGATTATGTTAACTAGACTGCCCAACATCAGATTGTCTGAGTAAACGTTCTTCCCTAGTTAATTAACTTAATATGTTAATCTGTTTTACCTGTGAATAGACAATTGTTAGAGGTTTGATGCATTGTTCATATGTTTGCTTTACTGTTAAACCAATGCCCTCTGTAACCTGAAGCCAGGGTGTATAAATCTGTGTGCTGCCTTCAAATAAAGTAGTTATTCTTTTTTAAACCTGAAATGTGGAGCTTGGTCTCATGTTTGCAGGGAAACTGGCTGGGTTGTGAATTGCTGATTCCCTATGCAGGACATTGTTCATCTGGTATTAACCCTTGGTACACTGTTGGTACCGTAACATTGGTGGCAGCGACGGAATGAACCTTATCGCCCAGAAGAGCAACTACACAAGCCAGTAACCTCAGGAAGAGGGGGATTATTACAATACTGACTAAGATGGAAAAGAGAAAAGTAAATTTTGCAGCTTTTAAAAACTTCCTGGAAACAGAAGGAGAGATTGATGGGTACCTTGCGGATTTTGAGAGGCAATGTGCACTACACAAGGTACCCGCAGAGGACTGGGTCACGATATTATCTGGAAAATTATCCGGCCGGGCCAGAGAGGCTTTTCGGGCCATTCCAGATGAGGAAGTCAGGGATTATAATACTGTAAAAGAGGCTCTGCTCTCCAGGTATGCGGTTACACCGGAGGCATACCGGAGACGGTTCAGAGACACTGTTAAATTAGCTGGAGATTCCTACCTTGAGTGGGCATGTAAGGTGCACCGCACAGCAGCTCACTGGATAGCGGGGTGCCAAGCCATATCTGGGGAAGAGGTGCTGCAGCTATTCCTGTTGGAACATTGCTTCGACAAATTACCCGCAGGAGTTCGAGAGTGGGTTCGGGACCGTAAACCCTCCACCCTGCAGGAAGCGGCTCGCTTGGCAGATGAGTATACGGATGCCCGCAAACTGGACACTGCTACCACTAAGCCCCCTGCTAGAGTGGAGTACAGACCCCCAGTCACCCCAGCAGCTGCCAGTTACCAAACCCCGGCGCACCACTATACCACACGGCCTCCGGCCACGAACTACCCTCAGAGAGCCCTGCGGTGCTACTCACAACCTATTCGGTGCTTTAGATGTAAGCAACTAGGGCACAAAAGACCAGAGTGTCCCCTAAACGCAGCGAACCAAGCGCAGTCCTGGAGAAGACCCGCCGGCGGAATCCCACGTAATCCTCAGCCTGCGGCCCGCTACGTAGAGGCGCAAGAATGCTGGAGCATCCTACATGAGGCAGACCTTGTGCAAGCTGCCCACCGGAATAACCGGCAACTGGTTAAAGTGAATGGGAAGAAGGTCAGTGGTCTACGGGATACTGGTGCTACCATGACCTTGCTTCAAAAGAACTTGGTGTCTGAGAAACAGTACACTGGAGACACTGTGGCTGTGAGGGTAGCAGGGGGCGATGTGTTCAGCCTACCTGTTGCCAGGGTACATTTGGATTGGGGAGTGGGCGCTAGACCTGTGAATGTGGGGGTCAAGAAGGACTTACCTGCTGATGTTCTTCTTGGAAATGACTTGGCCCCCCTTGTTTCTGCCTACGCTCCTATGGGTCCCGCTGATGTTAACTCTGTGACTACCCATGCTCAGATCCGTGCAGCAGAGACTGACCCACCTGCTGCTAAGCCCCAGAACGCTGAGCTCAGTAAATCTCTATCCGCTATTGATACGTGGAAGTCCCGTTACAATGCGCTGATGAAGGAGAAGAGGAGCGCAGAGGAAAAAGCACGTTTAGAACGTGAATCTCTGCTAGACAAGCTGCACCGACAGACTGCAGAAAACACCAGCTTGAGAGTGGAACATGAAACATTAAAGAAAAACTTAGTGACACTGGAGGAGAAGCTGACGCTGGCTCATAGTGAGGTGCAGCAACTCAAGGGCACCCTATGTCAGTATGAAGGGATTGTGGATACCTATAAAGAGCAGGTACAGAAAACTCGTAAAGAAGCTGATGGGATTTTGAAGGACTGTTTGGCCCTGGTCTGGGCACTGAGGAATTTGAACCCTTGTTTGTATGGACAAGAATTCTCTCTCATAACGGGAATACAGATGGATTGTCCCAGCAAACTGACATGCCTACCAGGCGCTCTGGTGGTATATGGCACAGTACATACCCTGGACAGCCGAGCATGACAAACCAGAGGGAGAGGAGTTTGATGGTCCTGTCCCCCAGCAACACGGCTGTTTAGCCAAAGGGGAGACGATTGGTCTCCCCCTCCAGCAGCACAGCTATGTATCCAAAGGGGAGACAGTCGGTCTCCCCCTCCAGCAACCAGGCTCCCACCAGGCTACTTCCATGGTAGTGCTGGCACCCGGGCAGAGTACAGCTGGTCTCTGCCCACCTCGCAACCCACCAATTCAGCGTACCAGTCCCCCACACAGCTGTGGTGAGGCACCTGGACATGGACAAGTTTTCCCCGTACTCAGGTGTAGTAACCATTTATTGTGGGTGGGCTGTACTACTAATTGTGTTTTATGGGTGGGTTGCTGGACTAACCAGGGCACTGACCGGCAGGAGGTCAGATACCCTGTTAGTCTGTTTGGAAAAGGGGAGAGATGTGACGAAACCAATCTCGCCACTGTACATTGGAGGGCCTGTTATGGAACATTCTTTGGGCTGGAGGTACATGGGCTTAAGGATACCCAGAGACTGCATGGAAATATGGAATGTTATATGCTGGACACCCCATGTACTTTCATAACTCTGTCTTATGTCTATGTCACCCTGTATCCATAAATACAGGATGGGTACAGGGTGTGAGTGCACCTTTTGGGAGCAATTGTGACTCTATAAGCCAAGTGGGCATAAAAGACTTTATAGCTAATAAGAACTGTTCCTATATTCAGTAATAAGATGTATTCTATGTATGTTTCAGATCTGATTGTGTCTCAGGAGTCTGTCTGGGTAAACTGATTGTGTCCTTGTGTGATTATGTTAACTAGACTGCCCAACATCAGATTGTCTGAGTAAACGTTCTTCCCTAGTTAATTAACTTAATATGTTAATCTGTTTTACCTGTGAATAGACAATTGTTAGAGGTTTGATGCATTGTTCATATGTTTGCTTTACTGTTAAACCAATGCCCTCTGTAACCTGAAGCCAGGGTGTATAAATCTGTGTGCTGCCTTCAAATAAAGTAGTTATTCTTTTTTAAACCTGAAATGTGGAGCTTGGTCTCATGTTTGCAGGGAAACTGGCTGGGTTGTGAATTGCTGATTCCCTATGCAGGACATTGTTCATCTGGTATTAACCCTTGGTACACTGTTGGTACCGTAACAAGGGTATTGTGGTATTTCCTTATTTGGACGATATCTTGGCACTTGCTCAGTCTTTACATTTAGCAGAATCTCATACGAATCGACTTGTGTTGTTTCTTCAAGATCATGGTTGGAGGATCAATTTACCAAAAAGTTCATTGATTCCTCAGACAAGGGTAACCTTTCTGGGTTTCCAGATAGATTCAGTGTCCATTACTCTGTCTTTAACAGACAAGAGACGTCTAAAATTGATTTCAGCTTGTCGAAACCTTCAGTCACAATCATTCCCTTCGGTAGCCTTATGCATGGAAATTCTAGGTCTTATGACTGCTGCATCGGACGCGATCCCCTTTGCTCGTTTTCACATGCGACCTCTTCAGCTCTGTATGCTGAATCAATGGTGCAAGGATTACACAAAGATATCTCAATTAATATCTTTAAAACAGATTGTTCGACACTCTCTAACGTGGTGGACAGATCACCATCGTTTGATTCAGGGGGCTTCTTTTGTGCTTCCGACCTGGACTGTAATTTCAACAGATGCAAGTCTCACAGGTTGGGGAGCTGTGTGGGGATCTCTGACGGCACAAGGAGTTTGGGAATCTCAGGAGGTGAGATTACCGATCAATATTTTGGAACTCCGTGCAATTTTCAGAGCTCTTCAGTTTTGGCCTCTTCTGAAGAGAGAATCGTTCATTTGTTTTCAGACAGACAATGTTACAACTGTGGCATACATCAATCATCAAGGAGGGACTTACAGTCCTCTGGCTATGAAAGAAGTATCCCGAATTTTGGTTTGGGCGGAATCCAGCTCCTGTCTAATCTCTGCGGTTCATATCCCAGGTGTAGACAATTGGGAAGCGGATTATCTCAGTCGCCAAACGTTGCATCCGGGCGAATGGTCTCTTCACCCAGAGGTATTTCTTCAGATTGTTCAAATGTGGGAACTTCCAGAAATAGATCTGATGGCGTCTCATCTAAACAAGAAACTTCCCAGTTATCTGTCCAGATCCCGGGATCCGCAGGCGGAGGCAGTGGATGCATTATCACTTCCTTGGAAGTATCATCCTGCCTATATCTTTCCGCCTCTAGTTCTTCTTCCAAGAGTAATCTCCAAGATTCTGAAGGAATGCTCGTTTGTTCTGCTGGTAGCTCCGGCATGGCCTCACAGGTTTTGGTATGCAGATCTTGTCCGGATGGCCTCTTGCCAACCGTGGACTCTTCCGTTAAGACCAGACCTTCTGTCACAAGGTCCTTTTTTCCATCAGGATCTGAAATCCTTAAATTTAAAGGTATGGAGATTGAACGCTTGATTCTTGGTCAAAGAGGTTTCTCTGACTCTGTGATTAATACTATGTTACAGGCTCGTAAATCTGTATCTAGAGAGATATATTATAGAGTTTGGAAGACTTATATTTCTTGGTGTCTTTCTCATCATTTTTCTTGGCATTCTTTTAGAATACCGAGAATTTTACAGTTTCTTCAGGATGGTTTAGATAAGGGTTTGTCTGCAAGTTCCTTGAAAGGACAAATCTCTGCTCTTTCTGTTCTTTTTCACAGAAAGATTGCTATTCTTCCTGATATTCATTGTTTTGTACAAGCTTTGGTTCGTATAAAACCTGTCATTAATTCAATTTCTCCTCCTTGGAGTTTGAATTTGGTTCTGGGAGCTCTTCAAGCTCCTCCCTTTGAACCTATGCATTTATTGGACATTAAATTACTTTCTTGGAAAGTTTTGTTCCTTTTGGCCATCTCTTCTGCCAGAAGAGTTTCTGAATTATCTGCTCTTTCTTGTGAGTCTCCTTTTCTGATTTTTCATCAGGATAAGGCGGTGTTGCGAACTTCTTTTGAATTTTTACCTAAAGTTGTGAATTCCAACAACATTAGTAGAGAAATTGTGGTTCCTTCATTATGTCCTAATCCTAAGAATTCTAAGGAGAAATCATTGCATTCTTTGGATGTTGTTAGAGCTTTGAAATATTATGTTGAAGCTACTAAGTCTTTCCGTAAGACTTCTAGTCTATTTGTTATCTTTTCCGGTTCTAGAAAAGGCCAGAAAGCTTCTGCCATTTCTTTGGCATCTTGGTTGAAATCTTTAATTCATCTTGCCTATGTTGAGTCGGGTAAAACTCCGCCTCAGAGGATTACAGCTCATTCTACCAGGTCAGTTTCTACTTCCTGGGCGTTTAGGAATGAAGCTTCGGTTGATCAGATTTGCAAAGCAGCAACTTGGTCCTCTTTGCATACTTTTACTAAATTCTACCATTTTGATGTATTTTCTTCTTCTAAAGCAGTTTTTGGTAGAAAAGTACTTCAGGCAGCGGTTTCAGTCTGAATCTTCTGCTTATGTTTTTCATTAAACTTTATTTTGGGTGTGGATTATTTTCAGCAGGAATTGGCTGTCTTTATTTTATCCCTCCCTCTCTAGTGACTCTTGTGTGGAAAGATCCACATCTTGGGTAATCATTATCCCATACGTCACTAGCTCATGGACTCTTGCTAATTACATGAAAGAAAACATAATTTATGTAAGAACTTACCTGATAAATTCATTTCTTTCATATTAGCAAGAGTCCATGAGGCCCGCCCTTTTTTTGTGGTGGTTATGATTTTTGTATAAAGCACAATTATTCCAATTCCTTATTTTATATGCTTTCGCACTTTTTTATCACCCCACTTCTTGGCTATTCGTTAAACTGAATTGTGGGTGTGGTGAGGGGTGTATTTATAGGCATTTTGAGGTTTGGGAAACTTTGCCCCTCCTGGTAGGAATGTATATCCCATACGTCACTAGCTCATGGACTCTTGCTAATATGAAAGAAATGAATTTATCAGGTAAGTTCTTACATAAATTATGTTATATATATTCTTTTTTAATAGACAAGCCAAGGTATTAATCAAGGCCCATTTTGGTATATTTCATGCCACCTTTTCGCAGCCGAATGCGATCATATTTAAATAATCATTAACTTTTTCACAAACTCACTGGAATTATTTACATACCATTTGTGCAGTCATAACACAAATTGTTGTAAAAGTTTCTTAGGAATTCCCCTTTGTTCGGAAATGGCAGTGAAGGGATTAATTATTTAGCTAGCATGGGTAATATTATTGTAGCGTAGGTATCACCCTCCCACCACCCATCAAACTGATCCCTAAGTGCAGCCATATTAGGTACTGGAAGTTGACTGCCAATACCTAGTTGAAATTTTATTGTGATTTTGAATGTATTTATAAATAAAAAAAAAAAAAAAAAAAAAAAAAAGGTTTTCTGTAGTGACACTCCCATCCTCCTCCCGTCGATCATCAATAGGACCTCCTCCCCCTATTTTTCTGTATTGTAGGGAACACTCCCTTTCCTCCCTACCTCCCATCCTCCTTCCCTCCTACAATACCCGTGGCATCACCGCAAGCCGATAGAGTGTGGGCAACCTGCCTTTTATATTGTAAAGGAAGAACGATCAGTGCTTTCTTACCATATGAAGGCAGATACCTTCGGCCCTGGCTGCAGTCTCCGCTGTCAAAGGTGAAAGCGGGGACTGCAGCAAGAGCCAGAGTGTACTACAGTAACACAGTATGCTGGGCAAAGTACTGTGTGACGTAGAACCTACGTCCATTTGGCTTAAGGGGTTAAACATGTTAAATTGTTTTTTTATGACAAACATTACATTAGAGTTGTTTAAATTGATATTAAAATTATCATTAATGGGATACCAAACCCAATTTTTTTTCCTTTCATGATTCAGTTAGAGCATACAATTTTAAACTTCTTTCTATTTTACTCCTATTATCAATTTTTCTTCGTTCTATTGGTATCTTTATTTGAAAAAGCATGACTACAAGCTTAGCAGCCGGCCCATTTTTGATTCAGCATCCTGGGTAGCGCTTGCTGATTGGTGGCTATGAAATAAAACATTTGTGCTTAGTATCCCTTTTAAGTCCATGTTTGTGCGTAGATTAATTCGAGATCAGTTGCTCTTTGGCTAATAAGAAAAACTCTCACAAACCTATTTGGTGGATATGTACATAACTAGCATAATAAAAAAAGAATTGTAATCACACAGGAATATTCTGTTTTAAAAATAACAAAAAAGTAAAACATTTTATACCCTCACTTAGGTGCAACAAAAATAATTGATTTTAAAAGGATATTAAACTTAAGAAATGTCAATCACATATAATCAAGCATATGATATGCATAAGAATGAGGACTATATACTGTGTGTGTGTGTGTGTGTGTATATATATGTATGTATGTATATATATATATATATATATGTATGTATGAGCATTCTTCAGAGCTCCTCTTCTTCAGACCAAACAGAACAGCCTGTGAGTACTTTATAAAGCGTCAAATGCTATCCCCCACCATAAAGAATTGCCAGATGGTTGTCATAGCAACCATTTAAGTGTATACAAAATTGATGTCAATCACATACACTTCATGCAAAAACCAACAACATATGGTATATACATAACAATACCAGCGTAAATCATAAAAATATATTTTAATGTGCAGTAAATAGATGTCAGATGGTGGCTGGCATAGCACTCTAATATCATAATATGTTAAACACTGCAACTACCTTTTGCAATTAAGATCCTCCGTTGTGGAGGTTGGTACAAAAGGGGCGGCATTTTCCATGGATCAACCTCAAGAGGTGTGATTCTACTTAGAGACATATGGGTGTGTAGGAACTAGAAACCATCATAGTCTGTTCAATACTGATGTGGAGAACACCCTTGGCTTGTGCTCTTTCTATTGTTACTACAACCAGCCTGCTACAGGAGATGCATCTAAACTAAGTTAGCTCTACTGTCCATACAAATAGTGTATTGTATACTTGTTTCAGTACTGTACCACATAGCTTTGCCCATTAATTGTTCCTGCCAAAGACCAAATGGGAAAGACATGATTTCATTAAATAATAAAATTTGTTAACATGAAAGTAATAATGCAGGCTTCATACAGCCTAACAAAAGACGCATTGAAAAGATCATCCTAGTACAGATACACCTGTTTTATATTGGGACAATTAAATAATTATTTTTTTAAATCAGAATAGGTTGGGTACAGAGCATCCAGTATTACCAGTACCTGATGTAATACATGTAGCAATAATACACTAGCATGTAAGCAAAACATTCCAACAAGTAGAAAAACATAAAACAAAGAGAGAAATTCCATTTTACAGCCAATAGCGATACATGCCACAGAGAAAAAACAAACAATAGAATATAGTATACTATTTATAAATCCCATAATTCATATCTTAACCTTTATGACAATCCATAATCTATATCCCATGGCATAATTTATAGGATCTCCCCCTCCTCCTCTCCTCCGTAACCTGAAAAATATTTCCACTAAATTATTGCCTATTACCTAGATGATATCCTCTAATGGGAGTTCATCTCTTAAAACTGCATTTTGTATCCATTCTGAATTTTTAAAGGGGTATATCAGCCTTTGCTGAATCTCTCAAGGGTTTGAGAATATAAAGTTACTCGACTTTCTAAAAAATACATCTATTTCAATCTCAGAAATTGAGGTTTTCAAACTGTTCTAGTATTAATTTAGTGTTCAAGGTATTAAGAAACATAGAGAAATTAGGACTTTTTTTGATTTCCAAGAAGAGAATATAATATTTCTTGCACATAATATTGTGAAATTAATAAAGTTTGTGTTTTCTTCCCTGTTCCTATGCTCCCTTAGAAAAATAATTTCCTCCTTACAAAGTTTGATCACTTGTTCTAGTATTTTAGATAACCAATAAGAGATCTTTCCCCAAAATTTGCTCACCTTTGGGCATTCCCATATACAGTGTAACAGATCTGCGTTAGTTCATCTACATCAAGCACATTCATATGGTTGAGCCTTATTCCACCTTCCAAGATCCTCTGGAGTTATGTAAACAGGTAAGTGAGACCCCAGCCTTACCGTGTAGTGCGATGAACCGGAAGTTGAACCCCAATCAAAAGTATGGCCCTTGGCACCTGGAGCACTGTAGCCAAGGCAGTGGATTAATCCACATATCAGCAAAAGAGAAAGTGACGGCAGGCACTACTCCAGACCTTAAAATTAAAATCGGGTAACATTATTTCAATCGATGTAAAATCAAACAGTCAGACAAGGCAGGATGGAGGATAGACTGTCTAACTCATTTTGCGCCCCCTACAGGCGCTTACTCATAGACTTCAGTTTATGTCTTAACCAGATCCCTTTATAGACCAAATCAGCAGCACAATTAACTGCTTAATGCCCAAAAAAGGTTAAAAACACTCACCAAATAGATACAGAATAATCATAACAAAATATTTTAAACTAATATGGGCAGTAACTGCCCTGTTAAATTCCATATATACAAAATAAAAACTTAAATACATAAGATGAAAGAAAGCACTATTAACAAAATGTAGATGTGTACACATAGAAAATATGTATGTGTATAGAAATATGAAAATAGACAACACATTGAATTTGGAGAAGCCTTTGCGCTCACCTCTCTGGTTAATCTTTATAATGATGACGAAAAATGAATTAAGAAAATTGGTGAAAGATGGGATTTCACTTGGGATCTTCAGTGATGAGGATATTTTACATACTAGTACCAGATAACCCCGTCTGTCCAATATTTCATCATGTTCCAAAAATTCACAAAAATGCGAGGTGTCCTCCGGGTAGACCAATTGTGGCTGGTATTGGCTCATTATTTGAGCTATTGGCTGAACTCAATTCTCCAGCCATATGCCAAGTTGCAGCTGAGCTACCTACAGGACACCTCTCATCTACTGCTCTTAGAGCAAATAGAGTGGCCATCTGAATACTCCTGGGGGGTCATTGATGTTACCTCCCTCTATTCCGCAACATCTAGGAATAATGGCTGTGAGATACTTTTTGCAGAGAGATTCCACTTTGTAATCTGTTAAAATTTAATATATTTGTGATGTACTTAGATTCTTGTTGTCACATAAGTATTTTATGTTTAACAATGAATATTTCCTCCAAATATGCGGTACGGCGATGGGCGCAAAATTTGCGCCATTGTTTGCTAATATCTATGTGGCTTGGTGGGAACAAATATACATCTATTCTCCTTGCAATCCCTGGTGTGAGATTATAGCACTTTATGTGCGTTAGATAGGTGATCCAAACTAGTATTAGAAGATTGGAAAAGAGCTTACCAGCTACTTGATAAAGGCCCACATAGCTGGGCCGAAACGCGTTGACAAGTAGCTGGTAAGCTCTTTTCCAATCTTCTAATACTAGTTTGGACAATTTTGTACATGTTGTTGTTTTATATTTACAGGACATTATCAGTAATGGAGGACTAGGACCAATAGGATAACCATCACAGGATTTTCACCACCAGGATCACCACGACACTTCTCACCACCAGGAAACAAGTATACCACACCACGACACTTCTCACCACTAGGAAACAAGTTTGTGTATAACTTTTCATGTGCCTTTTGCTCTTGGATTATAATTAAACCGGATTGTAACACTTACTTTATTTTGGATACCATAATTATTTTTTCTGGTGCATTTTTTGTTAACTTTTTTTCACTATATTTTTCATATTTTTCATTTTGTCCACATACAATTTTTCATATATTTTTAATATATTTTTATATTTTTATTTTTAATTTTTCACAATTTCACATTTTTCACTTTTTCATATTTTTTCACAATTTTCAACATCCACACTCAACACGTGTGTCTTAGCTCCCTAATTAGGGACAATTTGGTTAATACCCAATTTCATAACTCCTGCTATATCAGCGTATTTGTCATTACATCATTATTGACCAGACCTTTTGATTTTAGCCACTCACAGTTAGAGGCAGAAGTTAACTGTTAGCTAGGTGGATCCACCAGTTTATTGTTTTATTGTACCATTTTATATTTTTATCTCCATATTAAAACCACAAGAACGCTTGTGTTAAATACATGAATATATAAATTAGATTTTATTCAATACATCGTGATCGCACCTGCCTTAGGCGCTTCTTACATCCTACCATCTAATTCCATATTATCGGCCGGCTAGCCGTCCTTTGTTTGAAGCTATTGGTGCTCAGTTCAGGCGCTTCACCCATCGCCATAGTACCTATGGCAGTTTTTCCCTTTTGAAAAATATTTATTCCCGCATACACTCTCTCCCATTTTTAAAAAAGACATTAAGATCATATGTGTTGAGAAAGTGTCTTAACTGGAAATAACCAAACAGATCTCTATTAGGGAGATTATATTTTTCCTTAAGATAACCAAATGTTTGTATAATTTTTCTGTCCATATCTATACATTGATCGAAGTATTCTAGCCCTCTAATTTTCAATCTTTTAAAAACTTCCGAGTCATGGCCTGGGAGAAAAACTGGATTATTTAGAGCAATGAAAGTTTATGCCAAGAGATGTACACAACTTTTGCCATGCTATTATGGGATTTTTGAATGTATACATATTTTTAAGCATAATTAGCCATTCTTTTATTTTCATATGTACAAATGCCTTTAAAGAATAAGGGGCCCATTTATCAAGCTCCGGATGGAGCTTGAGGGCCTGTGTTTCTGTTGAGCTTGCAGGCTCGCCAAAAACACCAGTTATGAAGCAGCGGTCTAAAGACCGCTGCTCCATAACCTGTCCACCTGCTCTGAGCAGGCGGACAGACATCGGCGCATTTCAACTCGATCGGGTTGATTGACACCCCCCTGCTGGCGGATGATTGGCTACAAATCTGCAGGGGGTGGCGTTGCACCAGCAGCTAACGAGATCAGGTCCGACAGAACTTTTGTTAAATAGGCCCCTAAGGCCTAAAAAAACTAGTATTCTATGTCTGAGTGCCAAATGAAAACTGTTAGCCAATCTGGAACTATTTTCATCAGACAAGCTAAATTATATTTCTTGATTTGAAGGAAAATTGAATCCAGCATGTTCTTTACATTAAGTCTCTTTAATGATAGTTTAGATTTAGACTTACCCCCCAAAAATTGTCTAAAAGCAGTATTTAGTTGTTTTATATCAAGCTTTCTTAAAAAAAAGTGGGACATTTTGCATTACGTACAATAGTTTGGGCAGGGCTACCATTTTAATTAAGTTAATTTTACCAGCTAATGAAAGTGGAAAAGAGGACAACTTTTGGATATCGGACAAGATTTTCTTAATTACCCCAGATTTGTGAGAGTTTATTGCATATCCAGAAAAGGAGCCAAAGGCTCCTAACAGTGTAATCAATTTAGGTACATTCTCTTCTGTATTGGAAATATTCTAATGATATTTGAATAGCCATAGCTCCTACTTTAATGCCCTTAATGCTATTACGAAGCACAATTGCTAAAGGTTCGATGCTTAAATTAAAAAATAATGATGAGAGGGGGCAACCCTGTTGAGTACCTCTATAAAATTGAAAATGCTCTGTGCATAATCCATTAACTATCAATGCCGACCTCAGTTTGCTATATAAGGCTTGAATAAATGAAAAGAAGGAACCCTCAAAACCAAATCGTGCCAAGATTTCAAATAAGTGATCCCAACTGATGGAATCAAAGGCCTTTTCAGCATCTAAACGCAAGGATTGCCTTGTCATCTTTAATCATATCCCCCTTTTCCTTCTATATATTATAATAATAATAATCCACTTTTAACAATAAATTTCTCAAGTTAGAGAAGGACGATCTACCCTTCAAAAGTCCAGTTTGATCATTATGAATTCATTTAGGTATAATATTCTGTAATCTGGCTGCTAAAATGATAGTTAATATTTTATAATCCGTATTTTACAACGAGATTGGACGATAGGAGTCTAATTTTTCTGGGTTCTTGCCTTTTTTTGGGCACAAGTCCAATTAAGGAACTGCTAAAATTAATAGATATTGCATGTCCCTGAGAAAAATATGTATTAAAAAGGTTAACTAATGGATCCACTACTTGCTCAGACAGATTTTATAGTATTCAGCAGGCAGTGTATCCGGTCCTGCAGCTTTATTAAGGCTACTTTCTTTTATCGCCTTGATAATTTCCTCTTTAATAATAGGTTTGTTCATTAACTTCTGAGCCTCTTCTTCCAAACACAGAACATTGCATATGTGCCAGTAGGTGTTTTTATTAGTTACATTAATTTCTTTAGACAAAAAAAATCTGCTTATATTCAAAAAATTCTGCACTATTTTCAGTGGACTGGGTTAGCCTTTTATTCTTTACTTTGTATCACTGAAATATAATTAGAGCCCCTGTTTTGTTTAACTATCTTGCCCCCATATTTATATAACCTCGCATTAGTTCTTAAAACCTCACTAGCTGCCTTTTGCTGAAGAAAAATGTCTTTCTTTTTTGGCTTGTATATACTTTCGCAAGTTTGTAGCTGAGGCATCCTGCACATAAGAATTATATGCATTTGTGAGCTGACTGGTTAACTGTGTATCCTGTATCTTATTCTTTTTCCATAATTTATGTAAATATGCCTTTATTTCTCCTCTAAGCACGGCCTTGGAGGCCTCCCAATATGTCTCAGGACTTATTACTAAGTTTACATTATGGTGTTCAAAACTCTTCCAAGTTTCTATCAGCCAATTCTTAAATTTCACATTCGTATAAAGATACTTAGGGAAAGGATATGCAATGTCTACTTCTACTATACCCGTTAACTTTTCATTTATTAGTATATAATCTATTCGGGATAGAGTTTTTGTATGTTCTGGATTTACAAGTAAATCCTTTAATATCCAGATTTTTTATGTGCCATATATCCTTTAAGTTTAGTGCATTCCTAAATTTTCTAAATAATACAGTTTCATACCTTTTTGGAGGCGTCCCCCATTGCCTTATAATACAATCTATCTAACGGATATTGCGCTATAAGATTAAAATTACTTGCTACAATCAATTTACTATCTATAAATTGTGTCATTTTTTTTTTATCATTTTATCCCAGAATTCTTTTATTTGATTATTAGTGTCGTACACATTGCAAAGTGTACATACTTTTGCGCCATTATATTTAGCTGTAAAATTATGAATCTCCCTTCAACATCTATCTCCGAATGAATAATATTATATTTCTGATTTTTATGTATCAATATTGCTACACCTTGTTTTCTAGAGTTTCCCGCTGTCGCTAAAACTTTGCATACCCAATCTGTTCTAAGTTTATTTGCTTCATTTTGCTGTATGTATGTTTCCTGTAGGAAAGTAATATTACATTTTAGGTTTTTTTTAGGTGCTTTTAAAATCATTTTTCTTTTAACAGGTGAGGTTATGCCTCTTATATTCCATGATATCAAATTTTATATTGATTTTATCCGTCATCAAATCGTCTTCCCAAGCGCAACTGCGCATGAGCAAAACTGCTACGGAACACAGCTGGAACAAAACTGGCCTCAAGAAAAAGCCATCACCATAGTAACCTCCTAACACCAACGTGTATAACATCAATCAGATTAAAAACAAACATGATCACAAAAAATACAAGCCATATATTGATATCACATGTGCGTACTCTAACATACTACCTCATGAGCAACATAGAACCCAGCATTCACTTACTTAGTACTCTGTTGTATCGTAACCTGCCAAACGTTACCTAGCAACCAAATAACAACACAAACCAACAGCGCTCCTTATTAGACATATTAAACAAGCCATACCGTATTCTATAGTGCCTATCGTCATCCAGCACAGTAAATCAGTCATGCTCACCACAGTGGAGCTAACTTAACAAAACCAATGTTCAATCAAATCAACAGACACCTCACAACATTCAACCATAACTGTCTCGCAAACCACATCCATAAGGACGCCACCCACACCAAAGATAAAAACACAAACAATCGCCCAGCATCCAAATAGACCTTTAAAACCAGATGTACATACTCTATCGTAACACAAGCAACATAGTACACCACAACCCGAACAAAGCCTAGCAGCCAAACGTCTAACCCACTAAAAGACCCAGGACACCATACTTTATCATTTAAAAGTCACCGCATATCGCCATCAATCGTAGTAGCAAATGTTTTTCAGTTTTCAGAGGTGGATGCCAGCCGTATACGGTTTGATGCCCTTACAATTAAGGCTAAAAGGTAAAATCCAGAACAACTCTTCAATCATCTTTTGAAGTTAAAGAAGTTAAAGAAAAAGATTATAGATTTGAAGCTACACGGCTGTTATCTATCTGAATATCATAGATGGTTATTTATCCTCAAAGGCTTTAGAGTTAAGAATGTCCCCACGATTGGTAGGAACAACCCAATTTTTTGCACCATTCTTTGCGGCATTCTTAATAAATGTTCACTCGGCCTAATACTGTTGGTTATAGAGGAGGTAAGTGAACAGTTAAAAAGTCTGGAGGTTGAGGTGGTATCCTTTGAGACTACGCATGCTGCTAAACTAACTGAGGAGAATGATGATACCTGGCTAACTAGATTGAAACAACAACTTGATAGCTATGAAAAAGAACTGATTAGCTTTAAAGAAAATAAGTGGGAGGCTGTTACCACCGATTATAAAGAAAAGAGGATCTATAGGTGGATGTTAGGACCTCAGGAGAGGAGTACCTACCCTAGACATTGAAGAGCACGGGTTTTTAAACCTAGGAACCTCAACACAGTTGACAGCTCAGATAACAGTACCGACAATGAAGGAGGCACTGTGGGGTCTACAGTGATGGTACAGAACTCGCAAGCCATGCAAACACGCTCCAAAAACTGGGCAGGCAGAGGCCGCACACACGAAGAGGGGGGCACAAGTTTCAGGCAAAGGGGGAGGCCACTGAGACAATGGCGCAAGTAGCCAGTAGTGAGAGCAACACAATGAATACAAGCAACATAATGAATCTCAGTTCACATATTCTTTCTGCTGCTGAACAATCTGTCCTTCAAAAAGGATTAAAATTTGTGCCAACAGTTAAGTCTGATGATTTCTCTTTGAGTGTGGATATATATAAATTCCGGAGGGCACTACATCTAAAGGAACATTTTGGTACGTCTGAGATACCTGGTAGGACATTCAGGAAGAAAGGGAAGTTTGATCCCAAAAGCAACAACCCGAGTATCAAGACTTATTCACGGATGGTGAATGATGGGTTGATGTCAGAACAACATGAGAAAAGGAACACAGTACGTAATAATCTTACGAGACTGGAACGAGCAGCCTTGAAGGATTTACAGTCAAATCACATGTTGGTGATCAGGGAGGCCGATAAAGGGGGTGCCCTGGTACTCCAGGATTACTCAGACTACAAGGCAGAGATTGTTGCTCAACTCTCTGATGGTAATACATATCATAAATTACCCAGGGACCCCACAAAAGTCTTCAAAAATGAGATGGACATCTTTTTGAATCATCTTCTACAAGTGGGGGTGGTAGACAAACAACTGAGGGATTATTTGCTGACTGAGTATCCGATTATACCAGTGATTTACACTATTCCTAAGGTCCATAAAGACCCCTTACATCCCCCTGGCAGACCTATTGTCTCGGCCAGGGGTTCAATTCTACAACCGTTGGCCACCTATGTTGACTCGCTTCTTCAACCACTTATTCGGAATGTTCCTTCATTCCTATTGGATTCCATTGAATTGATAAGGCTGCTACAGGATTGGGACAGGTTCAACAAAATGGATGTGCTGGTCACCCTGGATGTGACCAGCCTATACACGATCATACCGCATGACCTGGGCATGTCTGCAGTCAAGAAACAATTGCTCAGGATTCCGTATGTTGGACCACCCGTCAATGTGATCCTACAGTTATTGGATTTTTGTTTAAAGTACAACTACTTTAAGTTCGAAAAACAATTTTACTTACAGATCTCGGGTACTGCGATGGGGTCCAATGTGGCCCCATCCTTTGCTAATCTGTTTATGGCAGACTTTGAATCTGAACGGACCAATTTGTTCCAAGATGACAGGATTAAACTATTCCGAAGATACATCGATGACCTCTTCATTGTCTGGGGTGGCACACAGGAGGATCTACAACGGTGGTTTGCTGACCTTAATGCAATGGATTCCAGAGTACAATTTAAAATAACATCTAGTAGTGAATCTGTGGACTTCCTTGATTTGCAAATATATAAGGGGACCGAAAGGTTCTGCACTACTTTGTTCAAGAAGCCAACTGACAGGAATTCCCTACTGGAAATATCCAGTTGTCACCGACCAAGCTTAAAGAAAGCACTTCCTAGATCCCAATTTAAAAGAATGGTAATAAACAACACTGATGAACAGCAAAAACAAACCCATTTGAAGGAGATGCATCATCGGTTTAGTGAACGTGATTATGGAAGTACACATACTAAGGAGGCACTCAATGAGGCCTTACAGATGACTCTGGAACAAGCTTTGGTTAAACAGAACCATGATGTAGGTGTGACAAGGATGATATTCAGCACAACTTTTGCACCAGAGAAAATCGGGTTCTCAGCTACATTAAAGGATAATTGGGACATTGTTGCAAGTGACAAGTCACTCCCCTTTGGGCACATGGAGGGCCCCATTGCTGGCTTTAGACGGAGTAGTTCTCTAAAGGATTTACTCCTATGACCTGACAACAAGGACAGTTATAATCCTCAAACATGGTTAAATCAAAGAAAGATGGGATGTTTTCGCTGCAGTGGGTGCATGACGTGTCGAGGTTTGATCCAAAGTTCTAATTTCATCCATCCTTGGACCAATAGGAAGTTCTTCATTCGACATAGAGTGACTTGCACCACTACTCACGTAGTATATTTGTTACACTGTCCGTGTGGGCGGTTCTACGTGGGTAAGATTCAGGATGACCTGCGCACCAGGATGGCTAATCATAGATCTGCCATCCGGAGTGCTATCAAAAATGGTGACTCTGAACAGCCTGTGGCGAGGCATTTTGCTCAAAATGGTCATGGAGTATATGATCTACGCTACATTACCATTGACCACGTTCCGGCACCACAGAGAGGGGGTGACAGGTCAAAACGCCTATTGCAGAAGGAATTGCAGTGGATTTATGTTCTGGACACCATGCACCCAAAGGGCTTGAATATGTCTATGGATTACCAATGTTTCCTTTGAAAATGATATATGGTTTTGGACTTGTGATCTCTTAACTATTGTGCTCCAGCAGTCTACTAACTGTTTTGAGCATGCATGGCTATAGTATTGGTTGTTAGAAGTAACATGAGGATTCCAATGTGTGTCTGGATATGGGTGTAAATGTTTTGGTATGGTGAGTTTGGTGTTTGAGTGGCTGCGATGGCTTGAGTGAATGAGGTCATTGATAGTTGAGTATTAGGATTGTATAAAATATAGTAGCTCTGGGGGTGCGTGTATCGTATGAATTTCCACTACAAATTAAGTTTTTTGGTTGTTAAAATTGTTGCCTTTTTGGAATGATGGTTATGTGCATGTTTATAGTTTTTTGATGATTGAACTATTTAGTTTAAGGATTGAGGGGTTGTGGAAGTACAATGTGGAGTTTGTGAGTGGTTGTGGATGTTGTGATATGTGATTTCTCATTGCGTGTGTTGCAGTGGGTATGTGTGGTATAGGTGGAGAAGGGACCTGCAGGTGGTCTAATTGGTCTGATAATATAGCATTATTACTGATTGGTATGAGGTAGCTCTGTTTGTTACAGTATAATACAGTTGACATTTTGTGGTTCTGTATAAACAAAGAATTTGTTTTAGTGCCTTTATGGCACTCCGCGTTGAGTGTGGGCTAATTGCTGTTTTATTGGTAATGAATGTGAGGTTTGTTTGTGTGTGATTGTATTTGGGTACGAGAGCTTTTGCAACTGGGGGTGAGAGGTGTTCTGTGGGCTGCAGTATGTGAGTGAGTTTTGTGTGAAGGCTAGTGGTGCGCATTTTTTTGAGTATTGTTGAGGTTATGTTAGCTCCGATGTGGAGTATAAGACCAACATACTACCATTGATGGCGATATGCGGTGACTTTTAAATGATAAAGTATGGTGTCCTGGGTCTTTTAGTGGGTTAGACGTTTGGCTGCTAGGCTTTGTTCGGGTTGTGGTGACAGTGATTGTTTTTGTACTATGTTGCTTGTGTTATAATAGAATATGTACATCTGGTTTTAAAGGTCTATTTGGATGCTGGGTGATTGTTTGTGTTTTTATCTTTGGTGTGGGTGGCGTCCTTATGGATGTGGTTTGTGAGACAGTTATGGTTGAATGTTGTGAGGTGTCTGTTGATTTGATTGAACATTGGTTTTGTTAAGTTAGCTCCACTGTGGTGAGCATGACTGATTTACTGTGCTGGATGACAATAGGCACTATAGAATACGGTATGGCTTGTTTAATATGTCTAATAAGGAGCGCTGTTGGTTTGTGTTGTTATTTGGTTGCTAGGTAACGTTTGGCAGGTTACAATACAACAGAATACTAAGTAAGTGAATGCTGGGTTCTATGTTGCTCAGGAGGTAGTATGTTAGAGTACGCACATGTGATATCAATATATGGCTTGTATTTTTTGCGATCATGTTTGTTTTTAATCTGATTGATGTTATACACGTTGGTGTTAGGAGGTTACTATGGTGATGTTCGCAGCTGTGTTCCGTAGCAGTTTTGCTCATGCGCTGTTGCGCTTGGGAAGATGTGCAGGGACACAGCTGATTTAGATTTCACTGTGATGGGTTTCCTGTTAAATAGGTGAGTTCTGAATATGTTCTGTTGGTCTGAGGACGGGGGCAATTAAACAATTAAAGAGTTTGTTACTCTTTACTTGAAGAGCACCCCGGATGATGAACTACAAAAAAGTGAGTGCTGGTACCCCTTTGCAATTGTGTGTGTATGTGTGTGTATGTATGTATGTATATATATATATATATATATATATATATATATATATATATATATATATATATATATATATATATATATATATATATATATATATATATATATATATATATATATATATAAAATCAAACCACAGAACAGGCAGTGCTCAGGATACCGCTCTCACCATTACAATGATTGCACCTAGTCTAATCAGCCATCTTCACGCTGTGTACTCCAGCACGCTTGTAACCCACTGCTCTCTGGTCGTTATTCCTCCGCTGACGACGTCATCCACCGGTGCCACTCACGAGCGCTCCATCCAACGCTCCACAGCAAAAACACACCAACCAACAGATACAGGAAGGCGCATATATATATATATATATATATATATATATATATATATATATATCCACAGGGTACCTGCACAACGGAGCGCACTAACAGATCCTCCAACTTGAAATTAGTGTAGTAACCGGCTCACTGAAAGGGGAGGGCGGGATATACAAATTCCTAATCACTGACAATGGCAGCTGATGGTTCGGCGTGTCTGTTCCACACGCAAAAGAAATCCAGAATCCAGAAAGTTGAACCATAAAAGCGCTCAAAGTCCATGAGTGTAGAATAAAAAATAATCTTTATTAGAACATTTAAAAACAAAAAGTGTCCTATATAGGACTAATCCAAGTTGTGTATGCAGGCACACAGAGAGCATACATGTTTCGTGCTTAGGTAGCACTTGTTCACTTAGCAGTGAACAAGTGCTACCTAAGCACGAAACATGTATGCTCTCTGTGTGCCTGCATACACAACTTGGATTAGTCCTATATAGGACACTTTTTGTTTTTAAATGTTCTAATAAAGATTATTTTTTATTCTACACTCATGGACTTTGAGCGCTTTTATGGTTCAACTTTCTGGATTATATATATATATATATATATATATATATATATATATATATATATATATATATATATATATATATATATATATATATATACATACACACACACACACACACACACACGGAAAGATATGATACCTGCGCTATCCTAATGTCATACAAAGAAACATACCAATAATAAACAAATATCTCTGTTAAAACCTAATATATGGAATAGTATAAATAAATATGTGCAAAGTCCACAGATGTAATCAATCTGAAGATAGGCAGCTGAACCAGAAGGATGTGTGAAGACTCCCAAATTGCCTCCACAAGGACAATATGTAAAAAACAGAATTTATGCTTACCTGATAAATTACTTTCTCCAACGGTGTGTCCGGTCCACGGCGTCATCCTTACTTGTGGGAATATCTCTTCCCCAACAGGAAATGGCAAAGAGTCCCAGCAAAGCTGGCCATATAGTCCCTCCTAGGCTCCGCCCACCCCAGTCATTCGACCGACGGACAGGAGGAAAAAATAGGAGAAACCATATGGTACCGTGGTGACTGTAGTTAGAGAAAATAATTCATCAGACCTGATTAAAAAACCAGGGCGGGCCGTGGACCGGACACACCGTTGGAGAAAGTAATTGATCAGGTAAGCATAAATTCTGTTTTCTCCAACATTGGTGTGTCCGGTCCACGGCGTCATCCTTACTTGTGGGAACCAATACCAAAGCTTTAGGACACGGATGAAGGGAGGGAGCAAATCAGGTTACCTAAACGGAAGGCACCACAGCTTGCAAAACCTTTCTCCCAAAAATAGCCTCCGAAGAAGCAAAAGTATCAAATTTGTAAAATTTGGCAAAAGTGTGCAGTGAAGACCAAGTCGCTGCCTTACATATCTGATCAACAGAAGCCTCGTTCTTGAAGGCCCATGTGGAAGCCACAGCCCTAGTGGAGTGAGCTGTGATTCTTTCAGGAGGCTGCCGTCCGGCAGTCTCGTAAGCCAATCGGATGATGCTTTTTAGCCAAAAGGAAAGAGAGGTAGAAGTCGCTTTTTGACCTCTCCTTTTACCAGAATAGACGACAAACAGAGAAGATGTTTGTCTGAAATCTTTTGTAGCTTCTAAATAGAATTTTAGAGCACGGGCTACGTCCAAATTGTGTAACAAACGTTCCTTCTTTGAAACTGGATTCGGACACAAAGAAGGTACAACTATCTCCTGGTTAATATTTTTGTTAGAAACAACCTTTGGAAGAAAACCAGGCTTAGTACGTAAAACCACCTTATCTGCATGGAACACCAGATAGGGCGGAGAACACTGCAGAGCAGATAACTCTTCTAGCAGAAGAAATAGCAACCAAAAACAAAACTTTCCAAGATAACAACTTAATATCTATGGAATGTAGAGGTTCAAACGGAACCCCTTGAAGAACTGAAAGAACTAGATTTAAACTCCAGGGAGGAGTCAAAGGTCTGTAAACAGGCTTGATCCTAACCAGAGCCTGAACAAATGCTTGAACATCTGGCACAGCTGCCAGTCGTTTGTGTAGTAAGACAGATAAAGCAGAAATCTGTCCCTTTAGAGAACTCGCAGATAATCCTTTATCCAAACCTTCTTGCAGAAAGGAAAGAATCTTAGGAATTTTTATCTTATCCCATGGGAATCCCTTGGATTCACACCAGCAGATATATCTTTTCCATATTTTATGGTAAATCTTTCTAGTTACCGGTTTTCTGGCTTGAACCAGAGTATCTATCACAGAATCTGAAAACCCACGCTTTGATAGAATCAAGCATTCAATCTCCAAGCCGTCAGCTGGAGGGAAACCAGATTTGGATGTTCGAATGGACCCTGAACAAGAAGGTCCTGTCTCAAAGGTAGCTTCCATGGTGGAACCGATGACATATTCACCAGGTCTGCATACCAAGTCCTGCGTGGCCACGCAGGAGCTATTAAGATCACCGAGGCCCTCTCCTGTTTGATCCTGGCTACCAGCCTGGGAATGAGAGGAAACGGTGGAAACACATAAGCTAGGTTGAAGGTCCAAGGCGCTACTAGTGCATCCACTAGAGTCGCCTTGGGATCCCTGGATCTGGACCCGTAGCAAGGAACCTTGAAGTTCTGACGAGACGCCATCAGATCCATGTCTGGAATGCCCCATAATTGAGTCAACTGGGCAAAGATCTCCGGGTGGAGTTCCCACTCCCCCGGATGGAATGTCTGACGACTCAGATAATCCGCTTCCCAGTTTTCCACACCTGGGATGTGGATCGCAGATAGATGGCAGGAGTGATCCTCCGCCCATTGTATTATTTTGGTCACTTCTTTCATCGCCAGGGAGCTCCTTGTTCCCCCCTGATGATTGATATATGCAACAGTCGTCATGTTGTCTGATTGGAATCTTATGAATCTGGCCTTTGCAAGCTGAGGCCAAGCTCTGAGAGCATTGAATATCGCTCTTAGTTCCAGAATGTTTATCGGGAGAAGAGACTCTTCCCGAGACCATAGTCCCTGAGCTTTCAGGGATTCCCAGACCGCGCCCCAGCCCACTAGACTGGCGTCGGTCGTGACAATGACCCACTCTGGTCTGCGGAAGCTCATTCCCTGGGATAGGTGGTCCAGGGTTAGCCACCAACGGAGTGAATCTCTGGTCTTCTGATCTACTTGAATCACTGGAGACAAGTCTGTATAGTCCCCATTCCACTTTTTCAGCATGCACAGTTGTAATGGTCTTAGATGAATTCGCGCAAAAGGAACTATGTCCATTGCTGCAACCATCAATCCTACTACTTCCATGCACTGAGCTATGGAAGGACGTGGAACAGAATGAAGAACTTGACAAGCGCTTAGAAATTTTGACTTTCTGACATCTGTCAGAAAAATCCTCATTTCTAAGGAATCTATTATTGTTCCCAAGAAGGGAACTCTTGTTGACGGGGATAGAGAACTTTTTTCTATGTTCACCTTCCATCCGTGAGATCTGAGAAAGGCCAGAACGATGTATGTATGAGCCTTTGCTTTTGACAGGGACGACGCTTGTATTAGAATGTCGTCCAAGTATGGTACTACTGCAATGCCCCTCGGTCTTAGAACCGCTAGAAGGGACCCGAGTATCTTTGTGAAAATCCTTGGAGCAGTGGCTAATCCGAATGGGAGAGCCACAAACTGGTAATGTTTGTCCAGAAAGGCGAACCTTAGGAACTGATGATGTTCTTTGTGGATAGGAATATGTAGGTACGCATCCTTTAGATCCACGGTAGTCATAAATTGACCTTCCTGGATAGTGGGTAGAATCGTTCGAATGGTTTCCATTTTGAACGATGGTACCCTGAGAAATTTGTTTAGGATCTTTAAATCCAGAATTGGTCTGAAGGTTCCCTCTTTTTTGGGAACTACGAACAGATTTGAGTAAAATCCCATTCCTTGTTCCGTCATTGGAACTGGGTGTATCACTCCCATCTTTAACAGGTCTTCTACACAATGTAAGAACGCCTGTCTCTTTATTTGGTTTGAGGATAAGTGAGATATGTGGAACCTTCCCCTTGGGGGTAGTTCCTTGAATTCCAGAAGATAACCCTGAGAAACTATTTCTAGCGCCCAGGGATCCTGAACATCTCTTGCCCAAGCCTGAGCAAAGAGAGAGAGTCTGCCCCCCACTAGATCCGGTCCCGGATCGGGGGCTACTCCTTCATGCTGTCTTGTTAGCGGTAGCAGGCTTCTTGGTCTGCTTACTCTTGTTCCAGCCTTGCATCGGTTTCCAGGCTGGCTTGGACTGTGAGGCATTACCCTCTTGCTTAGAGGATGCAGAATTAGAGGCCGGTCCGTTCCTGAAATTACGAAAGGAACGAAAATTAGACTTATTCTTGGCCTTGAAAGGCCTATCTTGTGGGAGGGCGTGGCCCTTTCCCCCAGTGATGTCTGAGATAATCTCTTTCAATTCTGGTCCAAAGAGAGTTTTACCCTTGAAGGGGATATTAAGCAATTTTGTCTTGGATGATACATCCGCTGACCAAGACTTTAGCCAAAGCGCTCTGCGCGCCACAATTGCAAACCCTGAATTTTTCGCCGCTAATCTAGCTAATTGCAAAGCGGCATCTAAAATAAAAGAGTTAGCCAACTTAAGTGCGTGAACTCTGTCCAAAACCTCCTCATATGGAGTCTCTCTACTGAGCGACTTTTCTAGTTCCTCGAACCAGAACCACGCTGCTGTAGTGACAGGAACAATGCACGAAATGGGTTGTAGAAGGTAACCTTGCTGTACAAAAATCTTTTTAAGCAAACCCTCCAATTTTTTATCCATAGGATCTTTGAAAGCACAACTATCCTCAATAGGAATAGTAGTGCGCTTGTTTAGAGTAGAAACTGCCCCCTCGACCTTAGGGACTGTCTGCCATAAGTCCTTTCTGGGGTCGACCATAGGAAATATTTTCTTAAATATAGAGGGGGAACAAAAGGTATGCCGGGCCTCTCCCACTCCTTATTCACTATGTCCGCCACCCGCTTGGGTATAGGAAAAGCGTCGGGGTGCACCGGAACCTCTAGGAACTTGTCCATCTTGCATAATTTTTCTGGAATGACCAAGTTGTCACAATCATCCAGAGTAGATAACACCTCCTTAAGCAGTGCGCGGAGATGTTCTAATTTAAATTTAAATGTCACAACATCAGGTTCAGTCTGTTGAGAAATTTTTTCTGAATCTGAAATTTCCCCATCTGACAAAACCTCCCTCATGGCCCCTTCAGATTGGTGTGAGGGTATGACAGAAACATTATCATCAGCGCCCTCCTGCTCTTCAGTGTTTAAAACAGAGCAATCACGCTTTCTCTGATATGCAGGCATTTTGGATAAAATATTAGCTATGGAGTTATCCATTACAGCCGTCAATTGTTGCATGGTAATAAGCATTGGCGCGCTAGAAGTACTAGGGGCCTCCTGCGTGGGCAAAACTGGTGTAGACACAGAAGGAGATGATGTAGAACTATGTCTACTCCCTTCATCTGATGAATCATCTTGGGCAACTTTACTATCTGTGGCAGCACTGTCCTTACTTTGTTTGGACGCTATGGCACAATTATCACACAATTTTGAAGGGGGAGACACATTGGCTTTCATACATATAGAACATAGCTTATCTGAAGGCACAGACATGTTAAACAGGCTTAAACTTGTCAATAAAGCACAAAAAACCGTTTTTAAACAAAACCGTTACTGTCTCTTTAAATTTTAAACAGAGCACACTTTATTACTGAATATGTGAAAAAATATGAAGGAATTGTTCAAACACAGAGTCTTAAAGCATTAAAAGTATTGCACACCGATTTTCAGAGCTTTAACTCTTAAAATAACGAAACCGGAACCGGTTACAGATTTAACCCCTTACAGTCCCAGCTACAGCTTTTGCTGTGACTTTACCAAGCCCAGAGGGGAATACAATACCAAATGACGCCAACCACTTTCAGGTCCTCACACATGCATCTGCATGTCTTGCTCTCAGAAACAACTGCGCAGTAATGGCGCGAAAATGAGGCTCAGCCTACAACTGGGAAGGCCCTTCCTGACTGGAAAAGGTGTCTAACATAGTGCCTGACGTTAAAAAATGTTCCCCAAGCTTATAAGTGTGAATTATCAGCATAAACATGTATAAAATGTCCAAATAAAGCAATCGATTTAGCCCATAAAAGTGTCTACCAGTTTTATAGCCCATATTAAGCCCTTTATTCTGTTTGAGACTAAGAAAATGGCTTACCGGTCCCCATGAGGGGAAATGACAGCCTTCCAGCAGTACACAGTCTTGTTAGAAATATGGCTAGTCATACCTTAAGCAGAAAAGTCTGCTAACTGTTTCCCCCAACTGAAGTTACTTCATCTCAACAGTCCTATGTGGAAACAGCAATCGATTTTAGTTACTAAATCATCTTCCTCTCACAAACAGAAATCTTCATCTTTTTCTGTTTCAGAGTAAATAGTACATACCAGCACTATTTTAAAATAACAAACTCTTGATAGTAGAATAAAAAAACTACAACTAAACACCACATAGTCTTAACCATCTCCGTGGAGATGTTGCCTGTGCAACGGCAAAGAGAATGACTGGGGTGGGCGGAGCCTAGGAGGGACTATATGGCCAGCTTTGCTGGGACTCTGCCATTTCCTGTTGGGGAAGAGATATTCCCACAAGTAAGGATGACGCAGTGGACCGGACACACCAATGTTGGAGAAAAAGGTTTTTGTTCTGTGCTCAAACTACAGAGGAAGGAAGGTGCTGTTACCAGCTGCTGTCCATGATCAGTATCACGAGTTACCAGTTCTAAAGTGAGGATCAAACATTCAGCCTCAGCATACAGCACACTTGATTCATCTTCTGATTATACTGACGAATCAGCTGACGGATTGGAATCCTTGCAAGTTGCATATGGAGATATATTGCGAAGGGTGACTACCTCATATTAATTGAGGTCTTTTGAAGTAAGTGTTTGGGGATAGGGGAGATATTACCCCATTATTATTATTACTATACGTCCACAGAAGAAAGGCGCAGAACAAAAACCTTTTTTTACATATATATATACTTTTACTCATAGTATGTGCAAGTATAAGCCAATATGAATAATTAGAGGAAGGAGAGGAGGGAGAGAAAAAAAAAAAAAAAACAGAATCGGAAAACAAAAACAGAGAAAGAGATTAAAATTAAACCATTCACTTGGTATACGTTACATTAATCCTTGTTCTTTAGTGCTCATGAACATTTAAATGCATGTACATTTTTCATCCTTAATCACTATCTTCTAGAAATTTGTTGGCTTCCTGTTGTGTATTTAATATGTACCATGTATTATCCTTGAGTACCTTGATAATAGCAGGATACATTAAACATGCTTCATAACCTTTCTTAATTATTCGAGTACACAAGGGAGCCATTTCCTTTCTGTGATTGGTTGTTTCCACTGAATAATCCAGAAATAACATTATTTTATATTCCTCCAACATAACAATTTTTTCTTTTTACGATAGAAATGTAATAAATCAACCTTGTCTTGAAAGTTTAATAACTTCGGTATGATTGGTCTAGCTATCTTTGATTTATCTGGTCTTGTTTTTTCCTGCCCTATTCTGTGAACTCTCTCTATTATGAGCTGCTGTCTAGGGCCTGGCATTTCTAGAAGCAGATGTAACTTTTCTGTCATGAATTTATTTAAGTCTTTGTATTCAGCTATCTCTGGTACTCCTATAATTCTAAGGTTGTTCCTTCTGGATCGATCCTCAAGATCGTCTATCCTATCCTGGAGTTTTTTTAATGAGGATCTATAAAAACTTGTATCCTGCTCTGCTGTGTTCATTCTATCCTCTTTATCTGATATACGTAATTCAGCTGCTTCTATCCTATTATTAAATGAGTGAACTTCATTAGTAAGCGTTATAACATCCTGTCTAAGCTGATCAAATTGCGGGCTCATCGCATCATATATAGCTTTAACTAGGGATTGTGTATCTGTATCCATTTTTACCGCCAGATTCTTGGGATGTGGCGCTCGTTTTACTTTTTTTTATCTTTCTTAGGGGGCATCACTGGAGATTTAATTTTAACAGTGTACACACATTTCTCCATATGTGGAATATGAAAGTGAGAAAACAAAAAGAAAAAGAGATGAGAGAAAAACACGACAAAGGGAATGATACTGAGAAAAATCCAAACTGAGAGAAGAAAAGGAAAACCCACCACAAAGAGAAAAAAAATAGAAAGACAGTGATTAAATCGACTATCAGCCACTATGGGGAGTAGTGATACTCTTATTAGTTATTACGCCCACTATGGGCAGTCCAACCTGTGCTCCTATGTGGAAAAAAAAAAGTTAAGTGAATACCACAAGGTAATCAAATATTATAGTGTAGTGTATTATAATATTGCTTATTTTAAGCAGAGAACGTGTATAAATGGAGAAATTAAAACACGCACTACCCCCAACTTTACTCTTTCAACTACTGAACGCACTCTTCCATTGCATATACCAGGTTCTGAAAATAAATATCAAATTGATACCTATCATACAACCAATATGTATATAGTCTCTGTGTATTTACTGATTTTACTACCTATGTTAAATTCAGTATTTTCAACCCTTAACACCTGCTAATTAGTGCAAACATAAGTATACACATCAACAATAGTGTTTGTATTCATAAATAAGTGAATATATAATCAATACAGTTCACAGACTATTTAGATAGACAGCCCTTAATACCTGTACAAATAGTTAGGGTACCATTACTCCTTATAACTTAAATCAGTCCCCATTTTTATAGAGGAATTTCTTCTTAGGATGTAAATTTCTCAGATCCCTTTTCTTCCCTCTCAACCTTAAATAACCATTGGTTTTCTTACCTAGGTAAACATCCTCCTTGGATGGGATTTATAGAAACTTTAGCGCTGCGGAATCTGTTGCCGCTCTACAAATAACCGATAATAATAACTTTCCTTGCTCTGACCTAGAAACTTCTAAGTGGTGCCTATCTTTACCTGTTTACTGAACAATTATCCTATAGCAATGTACTATCTATGATAACTTAGATCCTCTAATTTAGTGCATATCCTGCAACCATATATATATATAAATATAACCCCTTAATATATGTTGATCTTATTGCCTATATCAGCTCACAACCTATTTAGGTAAGCAACCCTTATCACTTCTAAAGGCAATAAGACATCAATATGTATATCTCAAATGTCAGGTAAGCATATACGTATAGCTTTTATATATGACTTGAGCAATATAGACAAATTTTACTTTTCCTAAATAAACAAAAGAATTTAAGATCAACTTTAAAATACCACCCAGATTATTAACGTCTGTATATCTATCCTTATGGCTTTTAGCTTAACTTAAAACAGGTCTAAATTGTATACAAGGGTATCTTCTAGGGGCGTAATATCCAAAATTATGCAACAAATATATTTATATAATTGCCTATCTCAAATTCAGTATTTTGGACACCAACAATAAAATGTTGTTGCCTCTCTCAGGTTCAATATTTTGCTTATCACCAATAAGATTTATATTCATTGCTATATAAACAATGCAACAGGGAAAAAAGTATATTGCGCTATAAGAACTGACTCAGTATCCTCAGAGATTATAACTATATATATATATATATATATATATATCTCGCTTGTCAATAAATAAATAGTCTACAATCAACTCAAAAAATATATAGATATAAATATTAAAATTTCTAAAATCACCTAAAGGAAAAAATGCATAAAAATTGGTCAAATATAAAATATAAAATCCACAATAGCACCCTCGGTATAAATATAAATATATGTGGCAGGAGATATATAAAAAAATATAAATATAAAACAGTACCTTGATTTAACAACTTAATATATATGAATTGCTTGTCCTTAAACTGCAAGACATATATATATGTCAGAAAAACCTCCTGTATTGCACGCTGTTTATATTTTACAGTACCTCTAATAGTTTCTCATGACCATTCTCATTACTGTCTTTTACTAAAAGTGAAGCATCCAGTATAAGGTGATATGTCCCTTTAAGATGAATAGAAACTTGAGTCCCGTTTTGTGCAGCTCCAATCAGACAGGGTAAATCCAAACCTCAGTCGTAGGGATAATAGTACATGCAAAAGAAGAGAGAGAGAGCGCACAAAAGATTCAAGTGTAGATTTTTATTAACAACATTAGCACACATAAATTGATGCACTTACTAGAAGTAAGATTAAAAAGGCAATCAGAGTTCAACTCTCTTTCCTCCACTTGTATAGCCGCTCCACACTGCTGCCTAGGAAAGTCAGTGTCCCCGGATGTTGATGCACGATACCGGCTTCTGTAGCAGGGCTTTCCGGATGCCTCTGCTAACTGCCTGTCTGCCAATGGGAGGGAGCGGATCAAAAATTGGAGTCTGAGCGTCGGACCTGTTTGCCGGTTCCTAACGCGTTTCCCCCAGTCAGCGGCTGGGCTTTTTCAAAGGATAAAATCAGATGTATTGTTTCTCTTGCCGCCCTCAACTTTTAAAGGGCAAGCGTCCAATTAGATTCGTGGGTGTGTTTGTCCGGCCAATTGTAACGTCCAAATAGTCCTCTGTGATATTGCACACCAATGGCCAACCAAAAGATAGAGGGAGTGTTTTTAGAACCAATGCCATAGAACCAAAAAAAAAAAAAAAAAAAAAAAACACGTAGGGAGTATGGCATTGGTTCTAAAAACACTCCCTCTATCTTTTGGTTGGCCATTGGTGTGCAATATCACAGAGGACTATTTGGACGTTACAATTGGCCGGACAAAACACCCACGAATCTAATTGGACGCTTGCCCTTTAAAGTTGAGGGCGGCAAGAGAAACAATACATCTGATTTTATCCTTTGAAAAAGCCCAGCCGCTGACTGGGGGAAACGCGTTAGGAACCGGCAAACAGGTCCGACGCTCAGACTCCAATTTTTGATCCGCTCCCTCCCATTGGCAGACAGGCAGTTAGCAGAGGCATCCGGAAAGCCCTGCTACAGAAGCCGGTATCGTGCATCAACATCCGGGGACACTGACTTTCCTAGGCAGCAGTGTGGAGCGGCTATACAAGTGGAGGAAAGAGAGTTGAACTCTGATTGCCTTTTTAATCTTTAATCTTACTTCTAGTAAGTGCATCAATTTATGTGTGCTAATGTTGTTAATAAAAATCTACACTTGAATCTTTTGTGCGCTCTCTCTCTCTTCTTTTTGCATGTGCTATATAAACAATGCAGATCACAAATCACAGCCTATTTAAGTAGGCAGCCCATATAATTTCTGACGACAATTTAAGCTTATTTTATATATCTGTATAACAAAATGTCAGGCAGACAAATGCATATAGTTCTTATATAGGACTTAAACAATATAAACAATTTTTTCTGTCCCACTCAAGGAATTGCTCCACTTTTCCTAGATGTGGAGGAGAGAGAAGGAAAAACAGAATTTATGCTTACCTGATAAATTACTTTCTCCAGCGGTGTGTCCGGTCCACGGCGTCATCTATAACTTGTGGGAATATTTTCCTCCCCAACAGGAAATGGCAAAGAGCACAGCAAAAGCTGTCCATATAGTCCCTCCCAGGCTCCGCCCCCCCAGTCATTCGACCGACGGACAGGAGAAAAAAAGGAGAAACTATAGGGTGCCGTGGTGACTGTAGTTAAAGAAAGAAATTTATCAAACCTGATTAAAAAACCAGGGCGGGCCGTGGACCGGACACACCGTTGGAGAAAGTAATTTATCAGGTAAGCATAAATTCTGTTTTCTCCAACATTGGTGTGTCCGGTCCACGGCGTCATCCATAACTTGTGGGAACCAATACCAAAGCTTTAGGACACGGATGAAGGGAGGGAGCAAATCAGGTTACCTAAACAGAAGGCACCACGGCTTGCAAAACCTTTCTCCCAAAAATAGCCTCCGAAGAAGCAAAAGTATCAAATTTGTAGAATTTGGCAAAAGTGTGCAGAGAAGACCAAGTCGCTGCCTTACATATCTGATCAACAGAAGCCTCGTTCTTGAAGGCCCATGTGGAAGCCACAGCCCTAGTAGAGTGAGCTGTGATTCATTCGGGAGGCTGCCGTCCGGCAGTCTCATAAGCCAATCGGATGATGCTTTTCAGCCAAAAAGAAAGAGAGGTAGCAGTAGCTTTTTGACCTCTCCTCTTGCCAGAATAAACGACAAACAGAGAAGACGTTTGTCTGAAATCCTTTGTTGCTTCTAAATAGAACTTTAAAGCACGGACTACATCTAAATTGTGCAACAAACGTTCCTTCTTTGAAACTGGATTCGGGCACAAAGAAGGTACAACTATTTCCTGGTTAATATTCTTGTTGGAAACAACTTTTGGAAGGAAACCAGGTTTAGTACGCAAAACAACCTTATCTGAATGGAACACCAGATAGGGCGGATTACACTGCAGAGCAGATAATTCAGAAACTCTTCTAGCAGAAGAAATAGCAACCAAAAACAGAACTTTCCAAGATAACAACTTGATATCTATGGAATGTAAGGGTTCAAACGGAACCCCTTGAAGAACTGAAAGAACTAAATTTAGACTCCAGGAAGGAGTCAAAGGTCTGTAAACAGGCTTGATCCTGACCAAAGCCTGAACAAAAGCTTGAACATCTGGCACAGCTGCCAGTCGTTTGTGTAACAAGACAGATAAAGCAGAAATCTGTCCTTTTAGAAAACTCGCTGACAATCCCTTATCCAAACCTTCTTGGAGAAAGGAAAGGATCCTAGGAATTTTAATCTTACTCCATGAGAATCCCTTGGATTCACACCAACAGATATATCTTTTCCATATTTTATGGTAAATCTTTCTAGTCACAGGTTTTCTGGCTTGTACCAGAGTATCTATCACAGAATCCGAAAACCCACGCTTAGATAAAATCAAGCGTTCAATTTCCAAGCAGTCAGCTGGAGAGAAACCAGATTTGGATGTTCGAATGGACCTTGAACTAGAAGATCCTGTCTCAAAGGTAGCTTCCATGGTGGAGCCGATGACATATTCACCAGGTCTGCATACCAAGTCCTGCGTGGCCACGCAGGAGCTATCAAAATCACCAAGGCCTTCTCCTGTTTGATCCTGGCTACCAGCCTGGGAATGAGAGGGAACGGTGGAAACGCATAAGCTAGGTTGAAGGCCCAAGGCGCCACTAATGCATCCACCAGAGTCGCCTTGGGATCCCTGGATCTGGACCCGTAGCAAGGAACCTTGAAGTTCTGACGAGACACCATCAGATCCATGTCTGGAATGCCCCATAATTGGGTCAACTGGGCAAACACCTCCGGGTGGAGTTCCCACTCCCCCGGATGGAAAGTCTGACGACTCAGATAATCCGCCTCCCAGTTGTCTACTCCTGGGATGTGGATCGCAGATAGGTGGCAGGAGTGATCCTCCGTCCATTTGATGATTTTGGTCACCTCTCTCATCACCAGAGAACTCCTTGTTCCCCCCTGATGGTTGATGTAAGCAACAGTCGTCATGTTGTCTGATTGGAATCTTATGAATCTGGCCTTTGCTAGTTGAGGCCAAGCCCGGAGAACATTGAATATCGCTCTCAGTTCCAGAATGTTTATCGGGAGAAGAGACTCTTCCCGGGACCATAGACCCTGAGCTTTCAGGGAATCCCAGACCGCGCCCCAGCCTAATAGACTGGCGTCGGTCGTGACGATGACCCACTCTGGTCTGCGGAAGCTCATTCCCTGGGACAGGTGATCCTGGGTCAGCCACCAACGGAGTGAATCTCTGGTCTTCTGATCTACTTGAATCATTGGAGACAAGTCTGTATAGTCCCCATTCCACTGTTTGAGCATGCACAGTTGTAATGGTCTTAGATGAATTCGCGCAAAAGGAACTATGTCCATTGCTGCAACCATCAACCCTACTACTTCCATGCACTGAGCTATGGAAGGCCGTAGAACAGAGTGAGGAACTTGACAAGCATTTAGAAGTTTTGACTTTCTGACATCTGTCAGGAAAATCTTCATTTCTAAAGAATCTATTATTGTCCCCAAGAAAGGGACTCTTGTCGACGGAGACAGGGAACTTTTTTCTATGTTCACCTTCCACCCGTGAGATCTGAGAAAGGCTAGAACAATGTCTGTCTGAGCCTTTGCTTTTGAAAGAGACGACGCTTGAATTAGGATGTCGTCCAAGTAAGGTGCCACTGCAATGCCCCTTGGTCTTAGAACCGCTAGAAGGGATCCGAGCAGCTTTGTGAAAATCCTTGGAGCAGTGGCTAGTCCGAATGGGAGAGCCACGAACTGGTAATGTTTGTCCAGAAAGGCGAACCTTAGGAACTGATGATGATCTTTGTGGATAGGAATATGTAGATACGCATCCTTTAGATCCACGGTAGTCATAAATTGACCCTCCTGGATTGTAGGTAAAATCGTTCGAATAGTTTCCATTTTGAACGATGGCACTCTGAGAAATTTGTTTAGAATTTTTAAATCCAGAATTGGTCTGAAAGTTCCCTCTTTTTTGGGAACTACAAACAGATTTGAGTAAAACCCCAGACCTTGTTCCACAGTTGGAACTGGGTGTATCACTCCCATTTTTAACAGGTTTTCTACACAATGTAAGAATGCCTGTCTCTCTTTATTTGGTTTGAAGATAAGCGAGACATGTGGAACCTTCCTCTTGGGGGTAGTTCCTTGAATTCTAGAAGATAACCCTGAGAGACTATTTCTAGTGCCCAGGGATCCTGAACATCTCTTGCCCAAGCCTGAGCAAAGAGAGAGTCTGCCCCCTACTAGATCCGGTCCCGGATCGGGGGCTACCCCTTCATGCTGTTTTGGTAGCAGCAGCAGGTTTCTTGGCCTGCTTACCCTTGTTCCAGCCTTGCATCGGTTTCCAAGCTGGTTTAGTCTGGGAAGCATTACCCTCTTGTCTAGAGGCTGCAGAGTTGGAGACCGGTCCGTTCCTGAAATTGCGAAAGGAACGAAAATTGGACTTATTCTTAGCCTTGAAAGGCCTATCTTGTGGGAGGGCATGGCCCTTACCCCCAGTGATGTCTGAAATAATCTCTTTCAATTCTGGCCCAAAGAGGGTCTTACCTTTTGAAAGGGATATTAAGCAATTTTGTCTTGGAAGATACATCCGCTGACCAAGACTTTAGCCAGAGCGTTCTGCGCGCCCACAATTGCAAACCCCTGAATTTTTCGCCGCTAATCTCGCTAACTGCAAAGCGGCATCTAAATAAAGGAATTAGCTAACTTAAGTGCGTGAATTCTGTCCATAACCTCCTCATACGGAGTCTCTCTACTGAGCGACTTTTCTAGTTCTTCGAACCAGAACCACGCTGCTGTAGTGACAGGAATAATACACGAAATAGGTTGAAGGAGGTAACCTTGCTGTACAAAATCTTTTTAAGCAAAACCCTCCAATTTTTTATCCATAGGATCTTTGAAAGCACAATTGTCCTCAATAGGAATGGTCGTGCGTTTGGCTAGTGTAGAAACCGCCCCCTCGACCTTAGGAACTGTTTGCCATAAGTCCTTTCTGGGGTCGACCATAGGAAAATAATTTCTTAAATATAGGAGGAGGGACAAAAGGTATGCCTGGCTTCTCCCACTCCTTATTCACTATGTCCGCCACCCGCTTGGGTATTGGAAAAGCGTCGGGGTGCACCGGAACCTCTAGGAACTTGTCCATCTTGCACAATTTTTCTGGGATGACCAGATTGTCACAATCATCCAGAGTAGATAGCACCTCCTTAAGCAGTGCGCGGAGATGCTCTAATTTAAATTTAAATGTCACAACATCAGGTTCTGCCTGCTGAGAAATTCTTCCTGAATCAGAAATTTCCCCATCTGACAAAACCTCCCTCATTGCCACTTCAGATTGGTGTGAGGGTATGACAGAAAAATTATCATCAGCGCCCTCCTGCTCTACAGTGTTTAAAACAGAGCAATCACGCTTTCTCTAAAATGCAGGCATTTTGGATAAAATATTTGCTATGGAGTTATCCATTACTGCCGTCAATTGTTGCATAGTAACAAGCATTGGTGCGCTAGAAGTACTAGGGGTCTCCTGCGTGGGCAAAACTGGTGTAGACACAGAAGGAGATGATGTAGAACTATGTCTACTCCCTTCATCTGAGGAATCATCTTGGGCAACTTTACTATCTGTGACAGTACTGTCCTTACTTTGTTTGGACGCTATGGCACAATTATCACACATTTTAGAAGGGGGAGACACATTGGCTTCCATACATACAGAACATGATCTATCTGAAGGCACAGACATGTTAAACAGGCTTAAACTTGTTAATAAAGTACAAAAACCGTTTTAAAACAAAACCGTTACTGTCTCTTTAAATTTTAAACAGGGCACACTTTATTACTGAATATGTGAAAAACTATGAAGGAATTATTCAATCTTAACCAAATTTTCACCACAGTGTCTTAAAGCATTCAAAGCATTGCACCCGAAATTTCAGGCTGTTAACCCTTAAAATGTGGAAACCGGAGCCGTTTACAATTTTAACCCCCTTACAGTCCCAGCCCCAGCCTTTGCTGCGACTTCACCAAACCCAGGGGAGTATACGATACCAAATGAAGCCTTCTAGGAACCTTTTCAATGAATTCCAGACCCACACACATGCAGCTGCATGTACTGAACTCAAAAGTAACTGTGCAGTAATGGTGCGAAAATGAGGCTCTGCCTACTACAGAGAAAGGCCCTTCCTGACTGGGAAGGTGTCTAAACAAGTGCCTGACGTAAAAAACATTCCCCAAAGTTATAAAGTGTGAAATTCAACTTCAAACTGTATAAAATACCTAAATAAAGCAATCGATTTAGCCCATAAAAGTGTCTACCAGTTTATAGCCCATATTAAGCCCTTTATTCTGTTTGAGACTAAGAAAATGGCTTACCGATCCCCATGAGGGGAAAAATGACAGCCTTCCAGCATTACACAGTCTTGTTAAAAAAAAATGGCTAGTCATACCTTAAAGGACCATGATACCCACATTTTTTCTTTCATGATTTAGAAAGAGAATGCATTTTTAAACATCTTTCTAATTTACTTCTATTATCTAATTTGTTTTATGCTCTTGATATTCTTTGCTGAAAAGCATATCTAGATATGCTCAGTAGCTGCTGATTGGTTGCTGCACATAGAAGTCTCATGTGATTGGCTCACCCATGTGCATTGCTTTTTCTTCAAATAAGGATATCTCAAAAATGAAGCAAAATAAATAATAGAACTAAATTGTAATGTTGTTTAAATTTGTATGTTCTATCTGAATCATAAAAGAAAGATTTTGGGTTTAGTGGCCCTTTAAGCAGAAAAGTCTGCAAACTGTTCCCCCCCAACTGAAGTTCTCTCAGCTCAACAGTCCTGTGTGGGAACAGCAATCGATTTTAGTTACTGCTGCTAAAATCATACTCCTCTCATAAACAGAACTCTTCATCTCTTTCTGTTTCAGAGTAAATAGTACATACCAGCACTATTTTAAAACAACAAACTCTTGATAGAAGAATAAAAAACTACAACTAAACGCCACATACTCTTCACCATCTCCGTGGAGATGCTACTTGTTCAGAGCGGCAAAGAGAATGACTGGGGGGCGGAGCCTGGGAGGGAATATATGGACAGCTTTTGCTGTGCTCTTTGCCATTTCCTGTTGGGGAGGAGAATATTCCCACAAGTTATGGATGACGCCGTGGACCGGACACACCAATGTTGGAGAAAATGGTAAATCAGCTTTGAGATGTATCTCAGATTAATAAAGTCTGTATGACTATTTAGCTTCACCTAGAACAGTTCCCAATTGTAAACCAAGGTATCTTCTAGGAATGTGATATCCACGGGTTTGCTTCACTAGGTACACTCTAGCCCAGAGTGGGGACTTATATGACTTTTCCTCACTTTAGCTTTAAGTAGCTACATACTTCATCTATTTGCATACATAATGTACAGTTATCACATAACCATTCACTGTTTATAGTGGCTTATATATACTTCACCCACCCTCTGGGTTACCCAGACTCTGTTAACCCTATTTATACTACTGTCCTAGTCACTGCAACAACCAGCTGATAAACAGCTGATAAAGGAGATCCTACTGCCTGGTTTGCTTCACTGGTAGCTTTGTGAGGGACTTATCCTTCTATTTAGAAGACCTTTCAACCATATGCTATAACCTGGATTAGCAATGTGCCCATTTGATTCCCAATAAGTTCGAAGGTCTGTAGCTAACAGACAGTCATATAGTTCTTCACCCTCCCAACAAAGTTTACCAGACTTATTATAACCAGTATGTTTCAATGATGCACTTTGAATTTAAGTCTGTATGACTATTTAGCTTCACTTAAGACGGCTCCCAATTGTGAACCAAGATATCTTCTAGGGGTAGATTATACAAGGGTTTACTTCTCTAGATATACTCCAGTCCAGAGGGGGGACTTCTATGACTTTTCCTCACTTTAGCCTTAAGTAGCTACATGCTTTGTCTCTTTGCAAACATAATGTACAGTTATCACATCACCATTCACTATTTATAGTGGCTTATATATACTTCACCCACCCTCTGGGTTACCCAGACTCTGTTAACCCTATTTATAATATCGTCCTAGTCACTGCAACGACCCCCTTTAGATGCTGATAATGAAGAGCCTACTGCCTGGTTTGCTTCACTGTTAGCTCTGTGATGGACTTGTCCTTCTATTTTTTATAAGTCCTTTCAACCATGAGCTATAACCTGTAATAACAATATATCCATTTAATTCCCAATAAGTTCTGAGATCTGTAGCTAGCAGACAGATATATAGTTCTTCATCCTCCCAAAAAAGTTTAGCAGACTTGTTATAACCAGTATGTTTCTCAAGGATGCACTTTGAATTAACAGATTCCATTTAAAACATATACCAAGTTTGCGTCTATGGCCACTAGACAAAATGGCCTCTACAGAGGGTTACTTTTCCAAGCAATGATGCTCCTTGCTTGTGAGACGTCTGTTCTCAGGCCAGGCGCACCCGCCAAGAGACTGCGACGTTGTTGATGACCAAAGGTGTGTGCGTGCGGTAAGGGTTGATCTCCTTCTTCCAGCTTGATAACTGGCCCCACTTTTGCCTGCACTGCTGAGAACGCTGATTCCAGGCTACTGGTACCACGCTGCTGCAGTTCATGCAGCTCACTCAGCATTCACAGCCGCACTCCTCACACGTGCATCAGATCAGCTGACGATGTAACCGGAAAACCTCCCTCAGCAATCCTGCCTCATGAATATTAGTTGCAGGGTTGCATGAGCGAGCCTGCAAATGCAAGGGTATGCACCCTTTTAATAAATCTACCCCAAAGGGTTGAAAAAAAATGTTTTGGGATGGTTAAGGAGAAAAACTATATGACAAGGGACAGGAATGAAAAGGGGTCAAGGAAATATGTGTGTGTGTGTGTGTTGATATTTATTTGTGTAAAGTTTTTTTTTAAAATGTAAAACTTCCACTGAAAGTAAATAACAAAACTAAAATCTGAAACTATAAATTGAGGGAAATTACGCATCTTTGCTTTCTGTGATGAATATTGGAATACGCACTATACTACCAAGGGCACAATATATCTTTACCATTGACTTGTAATTTGAGCTAAAAAAAAAATGCAAGCGATATGGATTCGCTCCAGCAATGTTAAAGCTTGCATTGTTGTAGTTGACAGAAGGGGGTTAGCACCATTTTTAAAAAAAATTATATTTATTGTATATATTGTCCTTGATTAGTGGAGCAGTATTTTGCTTAAATTGCGCCCATGTAAAACTGCTACCACAAATATATTGTGAGTATCTGTTCACTTGTATTACAAGTTAAAAGTAAAGTTCTCCCCTCTAGCTGCCCTGACAGTCAGAGTAGCACATAGTATGATTTTTAATGTGCATAGCTGTCTGCTAGTAAAACTAATGGATGGGTGAAGGCAGTGACAGCCAAGGACGTTTCCTGTCTAAGTCTGTTTCCTATGTGTGTGCATGTCATGGGTGGAGGTCAGGCAGACTACTAGTCTAGTGCATACTAGCACTACTTAGGACAGGCTAGGAAGTTTTGGAGGCGCAGGAACTTATAGACTCTGAGGGGCTGTTACCTGCACTTCAACTGTGGAGTTAGAACCTATTGGCGTTTTCTAAAGTAATCATGTGTAGACACCACATATGATTAGAAGCAGAGCCGACCTTTTCCAATGATTGGCCGATTCTTCTCTCATGCATCCTTCAGGTCATTTTGGTATATTCTTAAAAAGGAAGGGGATGAAGCGAAGCACTCTGGCTCCCAACCACTGAGCTGCTGCAGTGACAGTTGGTTTGAGGGGAGGGAAGGTAGAGCAGAGTAGCACCTAAGTCAGCGTTGCCTTGCAACTCATGCTAATCACAGGTCATCATGGGTGATAAAGTATATTTTACCCACGTGCCCTTCTGCTGCTACAAGTGAGTGAATCATCTGCTATCAGAAGCTGTGCCCTTGTGTAAAGAGTATTCTCGGTGCTGATGTGTGGGCTGTATGCTATGTGTCTGCCGTTCACTCTCAGATTAGCCTTTGTAGTATGCTTAAAATTGTAGTTTCTAAGGGTGTAATGGGAACTATAATTCTTAGAAATAGATACACATTTAATTATACAAACTGCACCAAGGGACAAATTTTGAGGTAACACTGGTGTCAATTTTTCTTGAGCACTGGTATAAAGTACTGTCATGCGGCTGCCAGTTGCCTTAATTAGGGACAGTACCTTGGCTCAGTTATACCGATTTTCTGGCATACTCCTGCTGCAAACTATCATTTTATAATACAGTGCATTACTCAAAGTCACTATCATCTAAAAGGAAAAATGTGCTGTAACGACAGGATAGTTTGCAACAAGAATTTCAAATTTCACTTGAGAGGCAGCAATATTTAGATTTGTTTGAAACAAAAACAAAAAAAACACAGCCCATCTCTACTGCCAAGTGCCAACATATCAGTTGCCCCACTGAGCAGCACAGTTTAACACAGCCATTCTATTCTCCAGTGCTATATTATATTATATTATATTATATTTATATTATTTTATATATATATACTATATATATATATACACACAACAACATTTAAAAATTTAGGGGGAGGTATAAGGCAAGTTTAAAATCCTCCACTATGCACAAAAATAGAGGAAATAACTCATTGTGTAGTTCATTAAACAAATCTAGACAGGCCAGAAAAAGCTTGTTTTTCCCACAGAAACCTCTGGAATACAATATGTTTCCAATGCAGCAAAGGATTCTGGTAAGATTTGCAAATTAAGTTCACAATGACACACCTTTTTACTTCAAGTTGCTTTTCAGCAGATTCCCTTAACGCCAAAGCATCGCTGTTCACACAACTTATAAGCTTAGCTAGGGTAGTGCAGTGATTCATAACCATCCCAGGTCAACCAGGTCATAATGTTTACGATCCTATAAAATAATTGTGCATGGAGAAGTTAATAAAAAAAAGTTATTTTAACAAAAGCAGTTTATTTTTAACCTGTATCATTTCCAGAAATTGTAGCTATATTTTGTGCATGCAAATTGAAAGGAAGGAAATAAATTACATGCAGGATAAACTAAAATAAGGTTTGATTTTGCAAATTCTATGAACCATAATTTCTATTTTTTGGGGTTAACTTAAAATATTTTATTTTATGTACGTAATTGAAAATTCCTGTAACTAAACAAAACTATCTGGCTTCTAGTTTTATGGTTTCCTGATAAGGTTTATGAAGTTCCAATATCATAATGCAAACCATATATAAAAACACTGTTGATATTGTGTTTAGGTGCAAATGTTTTTTTTATAATATATTACAAGAATACTAATTGGGCAGATTAGAGGCTGCTTCTCACATACAGGCAGGGTTACAATACAACAAACATATCCATTTTCTTTGTATGTCATTTGTTCATAGTGCTATTCATTGAGAATTTTCTCACAATGATTATCAATGGGAAAAATCGTCAGTGAAAAGGATCCTTAGCAGATGCATTCTCTTCTCAACCTCTTGTATCTTTCCCACCCTGGAGAAGAATTACATACAAATTCAAAAGTAATCACAAAAGTGAAAATACATTTTCTGCCTATAAACCACAGCCAGTATCATAAAAACAGGAAAATGAATCTTAATGAGGTTTCAGAGGATTGAGCAAATAGTCTGTGAGGTAACACGCCCTACACAAACAAACAGTCGGTCTGCTTTTAATCCAGTCATAACAAGACAGTAGATTTGCCTTAAGGGTTGCTGACTCTACACTGTTATAAAACTGCAACATTACCAGAAGGCTGCAGGTGAGCTGTGCTTTGGCCCTATAGGGATCCTGCATTGCAGATAATGATCAAGCAATGCAAAATATAGCCTTTTAACACATATTGAAGTGATAATGCACAAACCCATATCATACTAATTTAAAAGCTGTAACTATAGAAAATAAAAATCAAAGCACATAAAAATTAGTCTTTATGGGACATTTGAATACAAATAATGTAATACTCTAATTTGTTACCATAGGTAAAGTGCTGTTTAGGAGCCGCAACACATTTCAGGTCCTGAGATGGTCAAAGCGCCTGGTCTGGCCTTTTATTTATTTGTCGCTCCCTACCGGGGTCAGGACCGCATCCCTGTTCAGGAGCTGCATTGTGTCCTGAATGTTGAACGGGTCTTTAGCTAACCCCTGTAAAAACTGACATTCTCTAGCAAAGCATTTAATTTTTGCATTTAAATGTCCTTTTAACTTTAGATTTTAAGGAGTTTAAGAAGCATAGCATTTATAGCTTATCTATGATCTTTGCAAAATTATTGCATAGTTGCTATAGATAGGTGGGGGAGATCTAAGTTTTGCCATTGAAGTTAGGGAGAGGGCTCTCAAAAATACATTGTTTACAAAAAATCAACAATAATTCTACTTCTTTAGGCAAAATTAGTATATTTTACTAGTCATTGGTCTGTAAAACAGTCACAGATATGCTAGTTAAACACTGTCACCATTTGAAATAGTGTTTCCTCAAATGTTCTCAGAATCTACTTCTAGAGCCCATAGTTTCCATTTGGTTTTGCTACAGAATAACTTCCTAACTAAACAACAGGTGTTTTAACGTGATTTGTATAAGCTGCAATTTAAACTATCATTTACTGACTTTTAAAATACACTGATAAAAGTAGACAAAAGGCATATTAATCTAAACTGAAAACTTGTCTACATTTACTGATAACAGATGTTATTAACAGTCACCTGTATAACAGTTCTCAGTTTAAATATATGAATTCTGATGGCACTACTCCTTATGTGGTAGGTATATTCATAGTCATACTGCCACTTTAAAAACTTTTAAGACCTTTATTTTACTTGTCTTTTGGCTTATAGAGGCTATGTATCAAACACTCAGTAATTATTCAATTTTAAAGGATTCCAAAACTTTTTTTTTTTTATGCACAAACGTAACCCAAATATCATATAACAAACATTAAATATTTCATAAATTACCTACTTTTACAAGCCAAACAAGCTGCTCTAAATGATAAAATATACATTTTATTTTCGCCGATTACATCAGTCTAATCCCAACTCACAAAACTATGGGCCTTACAAGATTAAAATCAATGTCCAATCGTATGCCATGTAAAATGCATATAATTATGCAACGATTTTGTCACCCTGCGCTTGCGTAATGCAATAGTTAAACTCGCGCATGGCATATTTCCTCCCTGATGCTGAGATTACCCACACAGCGTTACTGGTTTGCATAGAGAAAACACTGTGAGTGACGTAAAGGATGGGGCTTCAGCAGTAATGCTCACGCACATCGCCGGCAATAACTCCGCCAATTTTAACAACCTCGGTTATCGGTCTGGATTGGATGATGTTAAAGCATAGCCGGCTGTAGGTTTGGAAAACGTTTCATTTTACAAATTATGATTTCTACTAAATGGTAATTATTTGAAAACGTAACATAAATTAAAAAAATATATAAAATGTTTCCTTTTAGCAATTTCAGATACGTTTTTTTTTGTTGGGGTTTAGTGTCCCTTTAAGAGTACTGAAAAAAAAATATACTTGTTTTGCACTCAAATGTTCCCCTAAGTGTACTGTGCGTGTTTTTATTAAAATACATTATTTATTAGATAACTTAAAAGAAGTTTAAAATCTGAATAAACTAAAATATAAGCCATTTTATTGGTAGCATGAATGTTTTTAAACACACATCCAACTTTAAACGATCTAATAAAGAATTGTATTTTATAAAATCATGCACGGTACATTTGAGTGCTTGACAATAATCCTTTATCCAGCAGTCTTGACTGAATAAAACACTACTCCGTGTAAGCAGTTTGTGTTTTTGTAGTGGTACTGAGTGGACAGCTCCACTGCTAGTGGGAGTGAAAAATCTGCAGTATCTAATGTAAAAAAAAAAAAAAAACAGAGGTGTTTTTATTGCCAGTTTTAAACTGATCCATTGCCAGATAAATCTCTCCCCTCTCTGTATTATTTCCTTCCTCCATACATTTATAATATCTTGTTTCAAACCCACTTTCATTTCCTATTCCAGTGTCATTGCTATGGTAGATTATGCTGTGTAAGGAAAACAAAAGATTTAAAATACACAACTTTTTATTTCAAAATTCCATTTCATATTTGCAGCATCAATTTTAGTAGCCATATATGCTTTGTATAATATGTAAAACGGTATTCTTAGTTAAAGGGAACTGAACTTTTTCTTTCGTGATTCAGATAGAACATTAAATTTTAAGCAACTTTCTAATTTACTCCTATTATCAAATGTTCTTAATTCTCTTGATATCTTTATTTGAAAATGCAAAAGTTTAGATGCCGGCCCATTTTTGGTGAACAACCTGGGTTGTTCTTCCTGATTGGTGGATTACATTCAAAAGTGCTCTCCAGAGTATCTGAATAAAAAAAAGCTTAGATGCCTTCTTTTCAAATAAAGATAGCAATGAGAACGAAGAAAAATTGATAAAAGAGAGTAAATGAGAAAGTTGCTTAAAAAGCATGCTCTATCTGAATTATGAAATAATTTTTTTGGGTTCAGTGTCCCTTTAAAAGCTAAACCTAGGAGGTTCATATGCTAATTTCTAAACCCTTGAAGGCCGCCTCTTTTCTCAGGGCATTTTGACAGTTTCTTCCACCACTAGAGGGTGTTAGTGCATGTGTGTCATATAGATAACACTGTGCTCACGCACGTGGAATTCCTAGGAGCCAGCTAAATGCAAGTCTGTCAAAATAACTGAAATAAGGGGGCAGTTTGCAGAGGGGCTTAGATGCAACGATAACAACAGAGGTAAAAAAGTGTATTTATATAACTGTGTTTGTTATGCAAAACTATGGAATGGGTAATAAGGGATTATCTATCTTTTAAAACAATAAAAAATTCTGATGTAGACTGTCCCCTTTTTAAAGGTACAGTAAAGTTAAAATGAAATGTTCATGATTCAGAAAGAGTGTGCAATTTTCACCATTTTTATAATTTACTTCTATTATTAAGGGACCAAGGCTTACCCTGTATGTCGTGGTCGTTAAGGGTTTGTCTGCTCATAATAGCGTGGGTCTCGCACTCAGCAGCAAGACCACGCTATTATGACCTCCGTCCCACAGGGCTCCTGAAATAGCGTAGACTTGCTGCTGGTGACGAGACCGCGCTATTATAAAATACCAGGGAATGTCGCTGGTTGTAAGGGGTTATATTTGCTTTGTTTTCCTTGGTATTTTTTTTGTTGAAGAGTAAATCTAGATAGACTGATAGGAGGTTTAGGAGCATGCATTACGTCTTTAGCGTTCTATGGCACCTGTCTACAACTATCTATAACATTGCTATAAACATTGTTGCAAACTGCTGCTAGATGAACATAAAACATTGCATCAGGCCTGCATGGGACTTTGCATTAGTGGTTCAAAGCAGTGCTGGGTGGGGGAAGAATCACATTAAGGACATAAATAAGAAAGAAATGGGTTTTTATGTCTCTTTAAGGCAGTCCTATTCATCTCACAAGTTTAGAGATAATTTTCAATTTTAAAGTCTTTCCAATTGAAATTATCCCAAAAATTGTGAGATGAATAGGACTGCCTTAAAGGGACATGAAACCCCAATTTCCTTCTTTCATGATTCAGATAGATCAGTGTTCTCAACCTAAATGACCTCAAGGCCCGGTAAGTTTTAGCGGACCGGTTCAGGGCCCGGTAAGCATCTGGAGTGGGTTGCAGTAGGTTTGGAAGAAATATATATATATATATATATACACACAGTCTTTTTTTCTCTCCACCCCTCTCTCTTTCTCTGTCTCTCATTCCCTCTCTCTCTCTCGCCCCACCTCTCTCTCTCTCTCTCTCTCTCATCCCCTCTCTTTCGCCACCCTCTCTCTCTTCTCTCTCTCTCTCTCTCTCTCTCTCTCCTCTCTTCTCTCTTCTCTCTTCTCTCTCTCTCTCTCCTCCCCTCTCTCTCTCCTCCCCTCTCTCTCTCTCCTCCCCTCTCTCTCTCTCCTCCCCTCTCTCTCTCTCCTCCCCTCTCTCTCTCTCCTCTCCCTCTCTCTCTCTCTCTCTCTCTCTCTCTCTCCTCCTCTCTCTCTCTCTCTCTCTCTCTCTCTCTCCTCCCCTCTCTCTCTCTCCTCCCCTCTCTCTCTCTCCTCCCCTCTCTCTCTCTCCTCCCCTCTCTCTCTCTCCTCCCCTCTCTCTCCTCCCCTCTCTCTCCTCCCCTCTCTCTCTCTCTCCTCCCCTCTCTTTCTCTCTCTCTCTCTATCTCCTCCCTCTCTCTCTCTCTCTCCTCCCTCTCTCTCTCTCTCTCTCTCTCTCCTCCATCTCTTTCTCTCCTCCATCTTTCTCTCTCTCTCCTCCCTCACTTTCTCTCTCTCTCTCCTCCCTCCTCACTTTCTCTCTCTCTCTCTCTCTCTCTCCCCTCCCTCTTTTACAGTGGTTTAATTATGTAATAATTAATTGGTGTCAGTGGGATCCATATTAATATCCTACTGACACCAATGAATTATAAAATTAACCCACTGTAAGGCAATGTCGGGTCGCGGCCCACCAGCAGGGCCGTCGTGGCCCGGTAGTGGGCTGCGGCCCGGCTGTTGAGAAACACTGAGATAGATCATTCAATTTTAAACAAATTTCCAATATTATTATTATTATTATTATTCTTTATTTATAAAGCGCCAACAGATTCTGCAGCGCTGTTCCATAGGTAACAAAGATAAAAGGACAGTACAATATGAGACACCAGACAAAATTTAACAAACAAATACAGGGGGAATTGGGACGGGAGCCCTGTTCCCGTGGGAATTTACAATCTAAATAATACTTCTATTATCTAATTTGCTTCAATCTCTTGGTATCCTTTTGTTGAAGGTGCAGCAAGGCACTACTGGGAGCTAGCTCAAAGCCAATAACAAGAGGCATATATTGCAGCCACCAATCAGCAGCCTCTGAGTCTACCTAGGTATCCTTTTCAACAAACGATATAAATTGAACGAAACATTAATAGAAATAAATTGGAAAGTTGTTTATAATTGCATACTGTGTCTGAATCATGAAAGAAACAAATGTGGGTTTCATGTCACTTTAAGAGTAGCTGTGACATAAGAAATGGATAGATGAAATGTCATTGCCTTCCTTTTTTTGTTGCTGCAGATTGGAGGAGAGTTTGATTTGTTTTTAAAGGGACTTTAAACACTAAATAAATAATTGTTTGATGCATTCAGATCAATATGTTAGACTGCAAACAATTTGTACATGTATTAAATTATATTTAGTTCCTTAAATTTTGAAAAAAATAAGGATATAATTAATGTCCATAAAATAGTAGGTTGCCGCCGTATTGTAACATAGGTTACCTTTTCTGCTGAGGCCAATTAGAAATGGGTATGAATGGCTTACTAGAGTGTGCAACCAATGACGGTGTGGAATATAGCTGTGTCTCCTCTTGAATGTTTTACATGATTTGGAAAGCCCAAATATTCAGAATCAAATTACAGGAAAGGAGAAAAAAAAATAATGAAAGTATATTGCAAAAGTTGTTTTACTATATGTAATTTAACAATTTATATTAATATATTGAGGTGTTTATGTCCCTTTAATTCTCTTTCAGAGGGCCTGATTCTCTAAAGCTCTGGTCTGTGGAGATTATCTAAGAAGCCTCCTCTACTGTGAGGTTCCTCCAAAATTTTAGGAAATTTTAGCTTGGGTGCTTTTCATATCGCAGTGCTGGGTTTTGGATATGAAGGAGAGACACATAGGTTACAATATAATGCTAAACAAAAGCGTTTCAGTATTGGGCCCATAATGAGAAATACTGCATGTAGTGTGAACTGGGTATTATAATAAATGGTATCTTCAAAATCTTAGTGGCATGGCAGTTCTGTAAACTAAAGGACAAACGCTCCAAATTATTGGCAACTAAATTTGTAAGGAAATGGAACAAAAAATGTATTTGGACATATGACAAATGATGTGATTCGTAAAGGTCTATTTAGTTAAAGGGATACTAAACCCAATATTTTTCTTCCATGATTCAGATAGAGCATTAGATTTTAAGCACCTTTCTAATTTACTCCTATTATCAATTTTTCTTTGTTCTCATGCTATCTTGATTTGAAAAAGCAGTACTGTAAGCTTTAGAGCCAGACCATTTTTTGTTCAGCACATGGGTAGCACTTGCTGATTTGTGGCTAAATGTAGCAAACCAATCAGCAGTTCTACCAAGGTGCTGAACTAAAAAATGGGCCGGCTCCTAACCTTTTATTACTGCTTTTTCAAATCAAGGATAACATGAGAACAAAGAAAAATTGATAATAGGAGTAATTAGAAAGTTGCTTAAATCTGCATGCTCTATCTGAATCATGAAAGAAAAAAATGTGGGGTTAGTGTCCCTTTAAAGGGGACTCTGAAACCCACTTTTTTTTCTTTCTGGTTCAGAATAGAGAATGCAGTTTTAAGCAACTTTATGATTTACTCCTATTATCTATTTTTCTTCCTTCTCTCTGTATCATTATTTGAAAAAGCTTAGGAGCCAGCCCATTTTTGGTTCAGAACTGGGCAGCGCTTTCTGATTGGTGGTTAAATGTAGCAATCGCTACCCAGGGTACTGAACCAAAAATGGGCTGGCTACTAAGTTTAAACTCCTGCTTTTTTCAAATAACGATACCAAAATATGAAGACAAAATGATAATAGGAGTAAATTTGAAAGTTGCTTAAAATTGCATGCTCTATCTGAATCATGAAAGAAAAAAAGGGGGTTCATTTAAAAAATGTATTTGGATTGCTCTTACCCACTTTTCACTAAGTATCTACCCTTGTATTGTTACGTTAATATTTGTTAGCCTATTATTTCCTTGTTTGTCACGTTTCTTTTTAACATAAGAATCACAGAAAGCTCCAGCAGTGGGGAAACTTCTTATTCTGAAAAGAATCGTATTTTTTACTTCATTTAAACAACATTTACATACATATGTGGTTGAGCAGACCATTCTCCTCACGTCTATTACGTTATATTGCACTATATAATCACGAAATGGCCATTTGTAATGCGCGTGAATAGGATATATTATGAACTATCAAACTCGCAGCATCTGTACCAGAACTGCGCATTAATCTTCAGTCTACAAGATAATAACCAATAATCACGCCCCATTGTAATATTATCCAATAATCAGTGATTTCCGCCCAGTTCTTCTGTATATTTTGTATCTTTGCCTTTAACTCGCCATAGTAAACCACGCCCAATTAGTTTAGCGCCGCCCACGTGTTTCGGCTTCTCGGGGCTGTAGTTTGAAATCTGTTAGTTCGGTGGGAGCGGTTTGTTCGGATGCTGAGTTTGTTTGGTAAAACTAGGAGCTACCACCGTATTACAAGAGGATTACCCCCGTGCACGAGTGATAATACTGCTAGTCACACTACACCTCGGAGGATTTCTAACGTTTTACTTGCTTTATATTTGGGTCCCAAACCCATTTTTTTTTAACTCAAGGGGATTGAGATGGAGACACTACCCGCAGGGGATTCAGGGACAATCAGGTAAATGATGGTAGGGACGCAAGCGCGAAAGTGTGATGGAAGTGTAAAGCTGTTCCCTGAACCTGACTCCAGTATGAAAAGCAAGCAACAGTGACGCTCTGCTGGGTGAGATGGGTGCAAAGGCGCTTCTCTCTGTATTGTCAGGCAAAGCGACGCTGTTCACTGCCTGGCATGCGATGGGGTAGGGGCTCAGATTAAGTGTCACTAATAATTCACACCTTCAGTGAACATTTCAATACAAACCTTCTTTTACTACATTGCAAAAAAAAACAACTAATTCATGATTTTGTTGGTTATGGAATCTATAGACTCTCTGTATGATTAAGTGGGTGCTAAATTTCACCTGGGTTATGGGGGGAGTAAACAGTTATGTGGGGTTGAATGCACACCCCAGGTCTTCTATGATAAAGATCTGATAAGAGAGCAGGTGGAAGAGACAGACTTGGATATGACGATGACTACATTTTACTACCAGAGTATAATGGTCAGAGAGAGACTCATTGTCCTGGGTTTAGACAGGGGATTGGCTGCAACATGCTAAAAAAAGACATATTGTCAAGGATGCTGTGTTATGAGCATAGGGAGATGTTCTTTCTGCCCATCATACAGCATAGTACCACTATGGGATGGATATTACAACTGCTCATAGTGGTGCCTTACTAGACTGAACATTACCATAGATTCACAAAGAATTTTGCTCATTAAGTAAATTATGACATCCTTTTTTGGTTTTGTGTATCTACTGAGTGGAATTATATAGAATTTTAAAAACGCCCAGTGGTCAGATCAATGAGGCAAATCAAGTCTTCTGTCCCTGGAAGTAGCAATAAGGTATTATTGTGAGTTTGCACATTGCAGTTTGTTAGGTAGCAAGAGCAGTATTGTCTTCTAGTGTGAAAGTGAGTCTAGCTCATTATGCTAAGCAGTCCAATCATATTCCTAATTAGAAGGTGCTTCTGTGAAAGTTTGTATATGAATTTGGGAGCCCGTTACTAAAAACTAGTCTTATGTCATGGTTTGGCAGAGAGTAATATATATGGTACAATCTACAAACCAGTGTGTGATGTCCTTACATTTACTGCTTTTGCTATTTTTGGCAGTAACATACTTTATTATGGGGATAAGGTATATGCTATTTGCTGCTGAATGCTGCTCTAGAATGGGATGGGCAAAAGTGACTAAATCTGTCCTGCTTTATAATGGTGTAAAAAAAGATGAGGTCTTCACTGAGTTTTATATATGATTCATGCTTATTTTCTCTGTGTATGATGAGCGCATCTGAGTAAATGTCATAACCCTGGCCTCCAGGAACACCAAACACGTTTAAAATGCATTGCAAAAAAATATTGCTCCTAGTCAATTCCTGTTCTCACTATGTAAAATTAAAGTGAAAAAAACAATTTATCCTAATTTGATCCACTTGCAGGAGTAAAACAGATTGCTGCAGTAGAGAGGGGTGGCTCTCATCAGTTACTAATACTGAGTTGTTCATAAGATAGTTGAATGTAATGCTTTGTTGTATATACTCATGTGTGTGTCCTGTTAAGAGATACAGCCTAGAAATTGATAATGCAGTTTTGTTGTGCACTGTGCCAGGATTTTAGTTTTCTAGGTTTGGGTGAAGTTCTGCTTTGTTAAACTAGTATCACCGTTAGTGTTACATTTTGTGATGTCAATATTCATTCAAATCAAATACAAATTAAGTGTGTGTGTAATGGTATGTGTGTGATATATATATATTTATATATATATATATATATAACAATATAATATATTATACACACTTCTATTTAACGTCAATAACCATATTGAATATCACATAAAACTTCTCACTATTCTGTCTATTTTGTGTTTATTTTTTTTGGGTCTCATAACAACAGTAGGAATAGACTGCAGAATTCAATAGCTACCACTGGTTCAGACAGTGATACTGAGTCATGCATACTATATGTGCAAGGATGTGTTAGAGGGAAATACTAAAGGTGTGAGCTTTTGTTGGAAAACGTATTGCCCCTTTCATGCACATTTTTGTCAACATTTGTTAGAACAAATACATGTACTTGCATATATATTTTGCATAAAAAAATTATTACATAAATGCTGTTTATTTTGAAGTGGCAGACAATAGATTATATTGTTATTGAATGCTCACCAGCTGATTGGGAAGGACTACTTGGGTTTAGTGATTGGCTTGGACACCGACTAGCAAAAGTAGGTCTAACAAAATATTTAAGACGCAATTCAGTATGCCCATGTTATTTTGCTATGCAAAAAATAGTTGGGCCTGACTCCTTAATATTCCTGCGGGTGCCCTAAATATGAATAAAATTTAACTTGTGGACCAAGTTCTTATGCTGACAATTAATGAAAAAGATAACAAAAATATAATATAAAATTATATGTGTATAAAGGACAGAAAACTCCCAAAAAATCATGATTTGGATAGAACATACAATTTAAAAAACTTTAAAATGTACTTTTATTATCCATAAGCTTCATTCTCTTGTTATCCTTTGCTGAAGGAACAGTATTGCACTACTGCAGCTAGCTCAACAAATATAGCTAGTCAATCACAAGAGACAAATGTGTGCAGGCACCAATAATCCGCTATCTCTCACTAGTGTAGGATATGTGCATATTAATTTCAATAATCGATACCAGAGAACAAGCACATTTTGAAAATTGAAGTGATTTTAAAAATTGTATTAAAATTGCATACTCTATTGATTGTTGCAAGTTTAATTTTGACTTTCCTATCCCTTTATGTAACAGAAGTCACTTGGACTATAATTTTTTTTCCCTGTGTATTTCGAAAACACATTTGTATACAAATATACAATAAAACCCCGAGGTAAAAGGATCCAAGGATGAAACGGTGTAATAATTTTTTTAAAACGCATTTGAGTATTTTATTTTTTTGCATAAATGTTTGTGTGTGTGTGTATGTTTAACCTCTGAAAAGGTCCTGATCAGGACACAGCTACTGGACCAGTAAGGAATTACATTCTTATGTAGCTGCCTGTTCTCTGCGGTTAAACACAAAAGTTACACATTTTTTCAATAATAAATAATATAACGACAACAAAATAATACAATTAATACATTGGAGCATTGTGTGTTAATATACTTTACAGCATTTTGTCTTTCAGAATACAAGGGTGACCCTTTTCATGTACAAGTAGAAAGCCCTTAATGCAAACTGCTTAGGACTGGATTTTGGAATAGTTTAGATTGTGGAACATTTGTAAAATGGGACAGTTTGGTGATGGGATGGGACCAAGTGTAAACAACAATATCTTTTGTCTTTAGGCAATATTTATATGTCCTAATACAGCTCATCCATGCAACCCTAAATGTAGTTTTATATCATTTTTAATACTTTTGTATACATAGTACCCTAAGAAAGATAGTACAGTTACTGTAATCAGGTAATATTTTTTTGTTTTAATTATAGACTTGCATTTTAGAACACAAAAACTAAACAAATATACAGGCAGAGAAGATTAAAAGTGGATTAAAGGGACCAGAAAACACCAAACATTTCTTTTATGGTTTGGATAGAATACACCACTTTCCAATTTACTTCTATCATCAAATTTGTTTCAATCTATTGTTATCCTTTGCTGAAGAAACAGCATTGCACTACTGGCAGCTTGCTGAACACATCTAGTTGGCTAATCACAAGAGACACGTGTGCAGGCACCAATCAGTAGCTAGCTCCATAGTGTAGGATATGTGCATATTCATTTTTCAACAAGGGAACATTGAAGCAAAATTTGAAAATAGAAGTGAATTTAAAGGGACAGTACACACCAGAATTTTTGTTGTTTAAAAATGTAGATAATCCCTTTATTACCAATTCCCCAGTTTTGCATAACCAAGTATAATATACTTTTTTTTTTTAACTCCCTGTGATTACCTTGTATCTAAGCCTCTGCAAACCTGCCTCTTATTTCAGTTCTTATGACAGACTTGCATTTTTAGCCAAGCTAACTCCTAGGAGCTTCACGTGCCTGAGCTCAATGTTATCTATGTGAAACACATGAACTAATGCCCTCTAGTGGTGAAAAAACTGTCAAAATGCTTTCAGATTAGAGGCGGCCTTCAAGGTCTAAGAAATTAGCATATGAATCTCCTAGGTTTAGCTTTCAACTAGAATACCAAAAGAACAAAGCAAAATTGGTGATAAAGTTAAAATTGAAAAGTTGTTTAAAAATACATGCTCTATTTAAATAATGTTTTTTTTTTTTTACTCAACTGTCCCTTTTAAGTGTTTTAAAATTACATGCCCTATCTGGATCATGCAAGTTTTAAATTTTGATTTTCCTATCCTCTTAAATGGGGAGGGGAATAGTATTTTTTATTTTTTTTATTTAAAGTATTAAAAAATGTGGAAATCTGGTTTTGGGGATTGCACCTGTACTAGCTTCATTGGCTTACTCAGAGCTATGTTTGATGTGCTTCTGATTCATCAATAAACAAAACCCTTTTAGGATATAGGGTGGATTTCATTAGCATCTCTAATTCCCTTTAATGTTAAATAGTTCTGTACTTTGTACTTTTGGTTGTTATTTCCAGCATTATCTTGCAATTATTATCTTTTTATTCAAACTGACTTCCTGACTTGGGAACAAACTGCAGTTAGAAATATTGCTTTTCTATTCTCCTGATGTCCTGCCTCTTTGGTATGTTTTTTTTTCCACCATAATCTAAAATGTGCAGACAAAACGCCCTTTCCAATGATTGACTATCATGCAGAGCTTTCTCTAATTTATTCAGAGCCGGGCTGTAATTCATTCTGGCCAGTGCATTTGTGTAATTGAAGGAGGCAGTTTCCTTTTTCTACAGTGACCAAGCACAATTCTTTTAGATTTATTGTGTCAAGTATTGTTCAACATGTTTAGATATTTGTTCAGTTACAATGGCACTGGAATCAAACATCACATTCCAAGTTTATAGACGGCCATAAGACTAAAAAAAAACATATTTTAGGAAATATTTAGTAACACATTTAAATGCAGTCTACACCGTTTGTTTTATAAAGAACAGGTGTTGAAACATTTGTTCGTAATTTAACAGCCCGTCTGAACATGTAGGGGGCAGATTTTTGGGGGGCAAGCATATGATTATAAAGGCCATTATTGTACAAACATTTCTTGCACTAATTTGTTAAAGCAAGTTATTTTAGTACTTGTAACCTTTTTTATAAGTACTGCTCAGGACAAGCAGTTATCTGACATTCCTCTGCCGGTGAGCCAGTCAGCAGATCAAATTAGAGCATGTCATTTTTGCACAACAATGGCCCGTTAACCACTTCAATGTGAAAGACGGGGGTTGATATCCGTATTTACTGATGCTCATTCCCACGCTGTTCTTAAAAGTCCCTCCTTTATATGTCACTGGAAAACAATGCCAAGCAGTCGCATAATTGTGTGTGATGATGTAACACTCAGTGGGAAGTACCCACAGCAGAGCATTTCCTCATTGCCTTGAAAGTTTGGGGAGATTGAAATTAATTGATTTTATAGCACCTAGAGCAGTGATTGACAAATCTGTTAAAAGTTAGGGGCCAGTAGGAATATTTAGGAGCCAGACTGGGTTAATTTCCATATATCTATATAAATACCACTAACATTAAGGAGCCTGGGATAGAATTCTAGTAGCCAGTGGCTCCTGGCTCCTGAGTTTGTCGAGCCATGACTTAGAGGGATATGTAACCCATTGTTATAAAGGGGAGAGTTTTTAACATGATTGGATTCAGCAAATGGAACTATATAACCAAAAGTATATATACACCCCCTACTAATGGAGTTCAGGTGTTTTAGCCACACCTATTGCTAACAAGTGCATAGAATCCAGCACATAGCCATGACATTTCCATAGCCAAACACTGGCAGTACAATGGGTTAAAGTTCAGTGACTTTAAATGTGGCTCTGCTATAGGATGCCACCTTTGCCACAAGTCAGTTTGTAAAATTCCCTTCTAGATCTGCTCCAGTCAGTTGTAAGTGCTATTATTGTGAATCTGAAGTGTCTAGAGCAAAAACTGCCCAGCCACAAAGTGGTAGATCACGCAAATTCAGAGTGGGCTGCTAAGTGCATCTGTTCTATCACTCACTACAGAGTTCCAAACTGCCTCTGAAAGCAACATTAGCCAATAATATTTCCACTACTCCAGAGTCCAGTGGTTGTCATGCTTTACACTACTCTAGTCAACACCCTGGTATTGCACATCATTTGAGACTTGTGTACAGCTGCTCAGCCATGGAAATCCATTTCATAAAGCTCATGTGTCCACAACATGTATTTGACCATATAGTGTGTGTTCAACATGATCTTTTTGGTTTCCTTGATGCTCAATAGACACACACCGACTTGCTTTAAACCATACCTTCAAGGATACAGCCAGGTCAGCCATGTGCTAAGCACTTTTGACCACAGGAAGTTGAAAGGAAAGCTGCTTTGCGTATGGCTTCTGTGTGATAGATTTGGAAGATGGGTGGAATTAATGTGTGCTTGTTCCATTACTAAATGCCAGAAACTGTAGAGGTTCAGCTGTGTCTTGCGTATCACCATCCAGATATCTGCTTAGGGCAGTTTAGCGGGGATACAGTGCCCATTTTCTAGGTGCTGTGGGATTTGCCATGCCTGGTCCAAAATACATTTGCCAGTTGTGAAAATATGCACTTGACGCAAAGGATATATTTGTCAAGTTTTTAATAGAGGTCTTTTCCATTTGTGCCACTTACAAGTATATTTATACCCCTCAAATAAATGGGCACTTGTTCCTCTAGGATATAGGCGATCAATCGCTCCACAGGACACAAGGGGGCACTGGAATTTGAATTTGTTAAAGTCTTGAAATCCCTACAGCAAAGCTTCAGCATTGAGGACATATTTAGAACAATTTAAAGGGACAGTCAACACCAGATTTTGTTGTTTAAAAAGATAGATAATCCCTTAATTACCAATTTCCCAGTTTTGCATAACCATGCACTTATAATTATACACGTTTTACCTCTGTAATTTCCTTGTATCTAAGCCTCAGCAGACTGCCCCCTATTTCAGTTCTTTTGACAGACTTGCAGTTTAGCCAATCAGAACTGTCTCCATGGTAAATTCACCTGCATGAGCTTAATGTTATCTATATGAAACACGTGAACTAATGCCCTCTAGTGTTGAAAAACTATCAAAATGCGTTTAGATAGAGGCGGCCTTTCAAGGTCTAAGAAATTAGCATATGAAACCTCCTAGGTTTAGCTTTCAACTAAGAATACCAAGAGAACAAAGCAAAATTGGTTATAAAAGTAAATTAGAAAGTTGTTTAAAATTACATGCCCTATCTGAATCATGAAAGTTTTTTTTGGACTTGACTGTCCCTTTAAATCAAACTTTGATGTGATGTAACCCTTTCATTGCCAACAGCACACAGATGATTGAACACCTTTGTTGAACATGAGGCAACAGGGTTTTACCTTCAATTGTACTGAAAACACCAGTGATTTAACCATTGATTATCTGTTGCATTCATGCAGTGTGTTTTTTTCCCCTTTATTGCAGTCAATGAATAAATCCCAGATTCTGTATATCACTTTTTTTGCAGTGATTTTTAAGGACAAAAAGCAGTTATATCACTGCTGCATATTATGCTCACAATTGTGCTTTAACCCGGTTTTGATTCTCCTTTTATTACCTATTAGTATTATCTATCAACTGGGGATGACAGCGCCAACTATAAAGCCGGTCACACATTAGCATAAAGTGGATTTATATGTAGGACAAAGAAAGCAGCATTTGCTATCATGAACATTTCTCTGGTTTCTCAACAGCTGGTAGGAAAATTTGAGAACCCCATCCTAGCGAACAAACGACACTGTACACCATGCCATTTGATATCCTCTGCAATGTTTACTGTTGAAAATGTATAAGAAGCATGTTTCAATACCCTTCATTTAAATTGCTTTTCCCCCAGAACTACTTGTTAAAACTGTTACCACTAACAAGTAAGCTGTGACCAGAATGAACAAAATACATCATTTACAAGCCATGGGCAAGTCAATTTATATATTTTAAAATATAAATTTTTAGGATGCAGAATGTTTTGTAGACGGTTATACTTATAACCTGTATTCTACTGCAAGATCTTCTTTCTTCGCGCCAACTGATTCCGTATCGCTATAAACATAGGCATGATATGCAAGGTAACCTTTATAGGGGGCAAGTTGGTAGAAGGCCCTACAAAAGTTGCATTGTTGTAGTCGGCTCTCATGAAGGTGATCTACAAACAATTGGGCTCATAGGCTTACATGCTAAGCCTATAACAAAGGAGGAGAGGAACTGAGGTAAGAAAAGGTTAGTGTATGTTGTATGCATCCCTGAATAGTAGAGTCTTTAAGGACCACTTGAAACTTTCAAAACGAAGAGAGAGAGTCTTGTGAAGCGAGGCAGAGAGTTCCACAAAATAGGGGTCAGTCTGGAGAAGTCCTGTAGACAGGAATGTGAGCTAACAACAAGAGAGGAGGAGGTTGTGAGCAGAGCAGTGCAATTGAGGGCCTTGTATGTCAGTCAATTTTAAGTATAATTTTGGAGGCTTGAGGAAGCCAGTGAAGGGATTGGAAGAGAGGTGCAGCAGATGAAGAGTGCATTTATGCCAAAGGATTGGAGGGTTTGGTGCAAAAGAGGGTGGTTAACAGTATCAAAGGCTGCAGACAAGGATAATTAGCAGGGAGAAGTGGCCTTTCAGTTTTGCCATAATTAGGTAGTTGGCAACCTTAATGATTGCTTTCTCTGTGGAGTGTTAGTGGCGAAATCCAGATTGCAGTGGGTCAAGGATGGGAGTTTAATGTAAGTAAATCCGATAGACCTGTATTTACTAGCTTTTCAAGATGTTTTGAGGCAAGGGGGAGTAGGGAAATAGGGCGGTAGTTGGATGGGGAGGTTGGATCGAGGAGGTTTTTTGAGGATAGATTTAACCAGTACATGTTTTGGAGATAGGGGGTCTTAGTGCTAGTGACTTAATGCTTCTATGGAGTTTGGTGTGAGGGGTAGAAGGAGGGAGAGTTGTAGGGAGTGATGTGATGTTGCAAGTGAGGAGATGGTTAGACCATTGTGTCAGTCCTTATGAGGAAGTGAGTTGCAGAAGTTGTTTTGCAGGGGATGCAGTGGGATCATCAACAGGGAGGTTGAAGTCCCCAAGAATGAGGGCAGGGGTGTCTGAGGAGAGAAAATAAGGTTGCCAGGCAGCATCTAGAAATTGAGGTAAAGGTATAGTAAACCCACATTTTTTTTCTTTAATGATTCAAATAGAGCATGCAATTTTAATCAACTTTCTAATTTTCCTTTGCTATCTTTATTTGAAAGCATGAATGTAATGCTTAGGAACCGGCACATTTTTGTTTCAGAACCTGGTTTACGCATTCTTATTGGTGTCTACATGTAGTCACCACTAAGCAAGCGCTATCCAGGGTGCTGAACCTAAAATGGGCCAGCTCGTAAGCTTTACATTCCTTTTTTTAAATAAAAGATAGAAAGAGAACAAAGAAAAATTTGATAATACAAGTAAATTAGAAAGTTGCTTAAATGCATACTCCATCTGAATCATGAAAGGAAAAAAAATTGAGTTCAGTGTCCCTTTAAGGAACCGGGGGGAGGGGGATGTTATATGACTGCGACACATGTACGTTTTGAGTAATAGGACTGTTTGGAGTGTGGCATTGTAACAGAATGTTGTAATCTATCTGCATATACAGCAAATGTCAATAATTTCACATACACATTCTGATACTGTGTATAATTTAGACGTTCAAAGCTTACTTTTTTTTACTTTTTAGATTTCAATATCAGTCAACTTTGCTATTGCAAGCACACATCCCCCCCCCCCATTGTTGTTTCTAGATAAGTCCCCTCTGTTTACCACTCTCCTACAGAAGTAGTATCCAATATTCCAAATTTATTTTAAAAGCAACCTCTTTATGATGTTATCTATATGAAACTCATGAACTGATTCCCTCTAGTGTTGAAAAACTGTCAAAATGCATTTAGATTAGAGACGGCCTTCAAGGTCTAAGAAATTGGCATGTGAACCTCCTAGGTTTATCTTTCAACTAAGAATACCAGGAGAACAAAGCAAAATTGGTGATAAAAGTAAACTGCAAAGTTGTTTAAAATTACATGCCCTATTTGAATCATGAAAGGTGTTTTTTTTTTTTTTTTTGGACTTGACTGTCCCTTTAATCCAATTCTGCATTTCACAGACCAGAAATTTCCTGAAGTATCAGTCTGATTCTACCTAAAACACATGGTCCAGATCTAAAATACCAGGCGATACTCTTCTGAATGAGGAACATGTTAACCCCCGACAATATTGCATCCCGAGAATTCCTGATGAATTGATTGTTAATCATTGGCTAATTTATCTCTGATCATCACGTTTTTGATGGTGATAAAGATTTTGGTGTACAGTACAGTGATGACTAGAGATTTACTCATTTTAAACATATTCTAGACTTAACCTTTCATGGTTTTAGCATGTAGTAGTTTTAAGAGACTGTATTTCTCTTGGTTTCCTTGGGTTGTGTTGGTTCAGTATCAGCAATGCACTACTGGGTGGTGCTGGTGATTGATGACTATATCATATAAAAACAATAAAATGCACTCAGGAAGTTTTGGATTAAAAAAAAGCTCAATTTTAAATTAATGTTTCGGGGAAATTTACTTCAATTCTGGTGAAGGGGGATGCAAATTTCCCCGAAAAGTTAAAGTTTTGGCTTTATTGTATACAAAATGTTGAGAGTTCATTTTAAATTATTATTATTATTATACAGTATTTCACAAAGTGAGTACACCCTTCACATTTTTGTAAATATTTAATTATATCTTTTCATGTGACAACACTGAAGAAATGACACTTTGCTACAATGTAAAGTAGTGAGTGTATAGCCTGTATAACAGTGTAAATTTGCTGTGTCCCCTCAAAATAACTCAACACACAGCCATTAATGTCTAAAGACTCTAAACCATTGGCAACAAGTGAGTACACCCCTAAGTGGAAATGTCCAAATTGGGCCCAATTAGCCATTTTCCCTCCCCGGTGTCATGTGACTTGTTAGTGTTACAAGGTCGCAGGTGTGTTAAATTTGGTTTTATCGCTCTCACACTCTCTCATACTGGTCACTGGAAGTTCAACATGGCACCTCATGGCAAAGAACTCTGAGGATCTGAAAAAAGAATTGTTGCTCTACATAATGATGGCCTACGCTATAAGAAGATTGCCAAGACCCTGAAACTGAACTGCAGCACGGTGGGCAAGACCATACAGTGGTTTCACAGGACAGGTTCCACTCAGAACAGGCCTCGCCATGGTCGACCAAAGAAGTTGAGTGCACGTGCTCAGCGTCAAGACGAGGTTATCTTTGGGAAACATACGTATGAGTTCTGCCAGAATTGCTGCAGAGGTTAAAGGGGTGGGGGGTCAGCTTGTCAGTGCTCAGACCATATGCTGCACACTGCATCAAATTGGTCTGCATGGCTGCCGTCCCAGAAGGAAGCCTCTTCTAAAGATGATGCACAAGAAAGCCCGCAAGCAGTTTGCTGAAGACAAGCAGAATAAGGACATGGATTACTGGAACCATGTCCTGTTTTCCGATGAGACCAAGATAAACTTATTTGGTTCAGATGGTGTCAAGCGTGAGGGGCGGCAACCAGGTGAGGAGTACAAAGACAAGTGTTTGTCTTGCCTACAGTCAAGCATGGTGGTGGGAGTGTCATGGTCCGGGCCTGCATGAGTGCTGCCGGCACTGGGGAGCTACAGTTCATTGAGGGAACCATGAATGCCAACATGTACTGTGACATACTGAAGCAGAGCATGATCCCCTCCCTTCGGAGACTAGGCAGCAGGGCAGTATTCTAACATAATGACCCCAAACACACCTCCAAGACGACCACTGCCTTGCCAAAGAAGCTGAGGGTAAAGGTGATGAACTGGCCAAGCATGTCTCCAGACCTAAACCCTATTGAGCATCTGTGGGGCATCCTCAAACAGAAGGTGGGGGAGTGCAAGGCCTGTAACATCCACCAGCTCCATGATGTCATGGAGGACTGGAAGAGGACTCCAGTGGCAACCTGTGAAGCTTTGCTGAACTCCATGCCCAAGAGGGTTAAGTCAGTGCTGGAAAATAATAGTAGGCACACAAAATATTGACACTTTGGGCCCAATTTGGACATTTCCACTTAGGGGTGTACTCACTTTTGTTGCCAACGGTTTAGACATTAATGGCTGTGTTTAGTTATTTTGAGGGGGAAGCAAATTGACACTGTTATACAGGCTGTACACTCACTACTTTACATTGTAGCAAAGTGTCATTTCTTCAGTTTTGTCACATGAAAAGATATAATAAAATATTTACAAAAATGTGAGGGGTGTACTCACTTTTGTGAGATACTGTATGTGTGTGTGTGTAAATAAATCTATCAGTGTTCTCCACAGAAAATATTTGCCACCCTGTGGGGCAGTGTAATATTTTCTAATATATAATTTTCTGCAATTGCATAGTTTAACTTTAAATGTATTTTAAATGAGTTCCTGAGCTCCAGGCATCTGCTCTCATATGGAACCAGAGCATGATCGCTCCACCGGTTCCATATGAGTGCAGATACCTGATTGTTACAGATGGTGACAGGCGGCCCAGCAACAGAGGGGAAGGGAGTGGGAGGGCCCTACGCTACAGAAAATAAAAAATAAAATAAAGGGACAGGCAGGGATGAGGCAGTTACACTACAGAAAAGGGAGTGTGAGGAGTTCCCTAACATGTGATCGAGGGAACAGGGGAGGTGGTGGGACCACTACAGAATTTTTTTATTTAAATAAACATAAAAAAAGGGGTGTTTTTTTATTATCAGTACTGGCAGACAGTTGCCAGTACCTAAGATGGTGGCGCTAGTTAGAGGGGGGAGGGATCGAGAGCTGTTTGGGAGGGATCAGGGAGGTTGGAGGGTACCAACCTCTACCCTGCAGAAAAACAAACAAAAACCCCCCCAACTTTTTTTTATATTGGCAGACTGTCTACCAGTACTTAAGATGGGGGTGACCAGTGTGTGTGTGTGTGTGTGTGGGGGGGGGGGGGTGTGTGAGGGAGGGAAAAGAGCTGTTTTGTAGGTATCTGGTGGGAAGTGTCAGGTGGGAGGGCAATCTCTACATTAAAGCTTAAATTAACCTTTTAAGATACCTAAATAACTCCTTCACTGCAGGGAATAATAGATGTGTGGTGCGCAGCTGCAATTAGCAGCCTTCTAATTGCCAAAAAGCAATGGTAAAGCCATATATATATGTCTGCTATTTCTAAACAAAGGGGCTCCCAGAGAAACTTTTACAACTATTTGTCATGATTGCACAAGCAGTATGTATATAATTTCAGTGAGAAACCCAAAGTTTGTGCAAAAATTAACAATATTTTATTTGATCGCATTTGGCGGTGATATGAGGTCATGAAATATACCAAAATGGGCCTAGGTCAATACCTTGTGTTGTCTACTTAAAAAATATATATCGTTTTGACAGGTAAATAAAAAAAATAAAAAAAAGGCTCTATTTCTGTTGAAATAAAGTGATTGCAAAAATGCTAAAAAAAAGTTTTTCTATGAGGTAATGAACTGGTTAAAGTGTTATATAATTCCATCTGTATCATGCACATCTTTGTTTTAGTATAAAGCTATTTTTATGGTAGTGATGTGATTCAGTTAATTATATGTTAATTATTGATGCTTATGTTGTACTAACATCGCTTTTTTATTTAGAAAAAAAAAAAAAACTTAAAGTTTGTATTCATATTATTATTTATTATTATTATTATTAGCAGCAGTACAACAGATTCTGCAGCACTATTTTACATCCCTTTTTTTAAAAATATTTTTATGATTATTTCAGACATGTTTGTCTTACTATATCATTGTTTTTGTTTTTACCCTTCAAGGTTTCCATTAAAAACATTGAACGTGAGCTTATTTGTCCTTCTTGCAAGGAGCTGTTCACACATCCGTTAATCTTGCCATGTCATCACAGCATTTGTCACAAATGTGTGAAAGAGCTACTATTTTTACCTCACGAGGACTCTACTGATGTGAGCTCAGAAGCATCTACTCCTGGAAGCCCACGCATTCGCATACAGTCTCCGAGTGTGGAGAGAATCGATAAACTTCTCCGATCAGGTATGTGCTAATACTTCAATGCAAAAATGTTTTAATCTGTGGTTTTGTTCTTGTTCCAAAGGCATTAAACCTGTGCACATTTAATGATCTGATCCATATTACAATAGCTGTGGAAAGACAAGGTGATCCAAAATAAATATAAAAATCCAAATAATGGGTGACAAATCATGGACCGGTTTAACAGCTTTATATGAAATTCAAAGGGACATGGAAGTTAACGTGTTTTAAACAGAACATGCAATTTAAAGGGACATAAAACCCTAATTTTTTTTTTTCTTTCCTGATTTTAGATAGTGTGCAATTTGAAACCACTTTCCAATTTATTTTTATTATCTGATTGGCTCTGTACTCGTAGTATCCTTTCTTGAAAATAATACCTAGGTAGGCTAAGGAATGCACTACTGGAAGCTAGTTGCTGATTAGTGGCTGCACAAATGTAGCTCTTTGGTTCACCCAATGTGTTCAGCTTGTTCCACTAGTGAATTGCTGTTTTTTTTTTTTTTTTTTTTTTTTTTACAAAATATACCAAGAGAATGAAGCAAATTTTGATAATAAAAGTAAACTAGAGAGTTGTCTAAAATTGTATGATCTCTGTATCATAAAAAAATAGTTTTATATCCCTTTGAGTTCCTGTTTACATTTGAGTTTTAAAATCTTTATGTTGGTATCCTTTGTTGAAACTTCTTTCTATGGCCACATATTAAGGTAGGATTAGTGTGCATGTCTTGACCACTATGGGCTTGAGTTTTCAAGCTACGGCAGACCGGGGCGTACATATGCGCCCCTGTCCTCCGCAGCTCGCTTTTGACACTTTTTTTCTTTTTCTTTTATTTTTTTAAGGGGATATGAAACTCAAACTTTTTTTTTTAAATTGTTAAATCGGAGCATGCAATTTTTAAACTACTTTCTAATTTACTTCTATTAATTTTTCTTCGTTCTCTTTGTATCTTTTGTTGGATAGCAGGGACGTATGCATAGGAGCTGGCCCATTTCTGGAGAACTATATGGCAGCAGTTTTTGCAAGAATGTTATCCATTTGCAAGAACACTAGATGGCAGCAATATTTCCTGCTACATAGTGCTCCAGATACTTACAAACGCAGGCTATCACAGAAACAAAGCAAACTTGATAATGGAAGTAAATTGGAAACATTTTTTTACAATGGTGTGCACTGTCTAAATTGCAAAAAAAATATGTTTTCATATCCCTTTATAAATGTCCCAAAAGATCACTCTTCAAAACTGAATACTTTATTTTATTCGGTAATGCAAACTATAGAGCAGTGGTTTTCACTGCCTTTCACTGGCGGTTAGTTGCTCATGGCAGGCGCATTAGCATCTGTGTGTCCGTAATTGTAATAGACAGTCATAAATCCTTCAGGCTGGCAGGATACTAATTTAGGTACAAAGTTTGAAACGCCAGTTATAGAAGCTAAAGTTTGGATCCCATCTCTTAAAATAAATGACATCATGATCACATCATAGCTGCCTATTAAAATACAGGCAGGAGAGGACAAATGAGCTGGTAACGTAAACTGATTTCATAGAAGGCTGACAACACTTAACTATTTATACAATTATATTTTTAGCAAAAGTATGTTGCAATTTGGAGAAAAACATATATTTCTCCAACATAGGTGTGTCCGGTCCACGGCGTCATCCTTACTTGTGGGATATTCTCCTCCCCAACAGGAAATGGCAAAGAGCCCAGCAAAGCTGGTCACATGATCCCTCCTAGGCTCCGCCTACCCCAGTCATTCTCTTTGCCGTTGTACAGGCAACATCTCCACGGAGATGGCTTAGAGTTTTTTAGTGTTTAACTGTAGTTTTTCATTATTCAATCAAGAGTTTGTTATTTTCAAATAGTGCTGGTACGTACTATTTACTCAGAAACAGAAAAGAGATGAAGAATTCTGTTTGTATGAGGAAAATGATTTTAGCAACCGTAACTAAAATCCATGGCTGTTCCACACAGGACTGTTGAGAGCAATTAACTTCAGTTGGGGGAACAGTTTGCAGTCCCTTGCTGCTTGAGGTATGACACATTCTAACAAGACGATGTAATGCTGGAAGCTGTCATTTTCCCTATGGGATCCGGTAAGCCATGTTTATTACGATTGTAAATAAGGGCTTCACAAGGGCTTATTTAAACTGTAGACTTTTTCTGGGCTAAATCGATTGATTATTAACACATATTTAGCCTTGAGGAATCATTTTATTTGGGTATTTTGATATAATAATATCGGCAGGCACTGTTTTAGACACCTTATTCTTTAGGGGCTTTCCCAAAGCATAGGCAGAGTCTCATTTTCGCGCCGGTGTTGCGCACTTGTTTTTGAGAGGCATGGCATGCAGTCGCATGTGAGAGGAGCTCTGATACTTATAAAAGACTTCTGAAGGCGTCATTTGGTATCGTATTCCCCTTTGGGTTTGGTTGGGTCTCAGCAAAGCAGATACCAGGGACTGTAAAGGGGTTTAAAGCTTAAAACGGCTCCGGTTCCGTTATTTTAAGGGTTAAAGCTTCCAAAATTGGTGTGCAATATTTTCAAGGCTTTAAGACGCTGTGGTGAAAATTTGGTGAATTTTGAACAATTCCTTCATGTTTTTTCGCAATTGCAGTAATAAAGTGTGTTCAGTTTAAAATTTAAAGTGACAGTAACGGTTTTATTTTAAAACGTTTTTTGTACTTTCTGATCAAGTTTATGCCTGTTTAACATGTCTGAACTACCAGATAGACTGTGTTCTGAATGTGGGGAAGCCAGAATTCCTATTCATTTAAATAAATGTGATTTATGTGATAATGACAATGATGCCCAAGATGATTCCTCAAGTGAGGGGAGTAAGCATGGTACTGCATCATTCCCTCCTTCGTCTACACGAGTCTTGCCCACTCAGGAGGCCCCTAGTACATCTAGCGCGCCAATACTCCTTACTATGCAACAATTAACGGCTGTAATGGATAATTCTGTCAAAAACATTTTAGCCAAAATGAACCCTTGTCAGCGTAAGCGTGGCTGCTCTGTTTTAGTTACTGAAGAGCATGACGACGCTGATATTAATATCTCTGAAGGGCCCCTAACCCAATCTGAGGGGGCCAGGGAGGTTTTGTCTGAGGGAGAAATTACTGATTTAGGGAACATTTCTCAGCAGGCTGAATCTGATGTGATTACATTTAAATTTAAATTGGAACATCTCCGCATTTTGCTTAAGGAGGTATTATCCACTCTGGATGATTGTGAAAATTTAGTCATCCCAGAGAAACTATGTAAAATGGACAAGTTCCTAGAGGTGCCGGGGCTCCCAGAAGCTTTTCCTATACCCAAGCGGGTGGCGGACATTGTTAATAAAGAATGGGAAAGGCCCGGTATTCCTTTCGTCCCTCCCCCCATATTTAAAAAATTGTTTCCTATGGTCGACCCCAGAAAGGACTTATGGCAGTCAGTCCCCAAGGTCGAGGGAGCGGTTTCTACTTTAAACAAACGCACCACTATTCCCATAGAGGATAGTTGTGCTTTCAAAGATCCTATGGATAAAAAATTAGAAGGTTTGCTTAAAAAGATGTTTGTTCAGCAGGGTTACCTTCTACAACCCATTTCATGCATTGTCCCTGTCACTACTGCCGCATATTTCTGGTTTGATGAACTGCTTAAGGTGCTCGATAGTGACTCTCCTCCTTATGAGGAGATTATGGACAGAATCAATGCTCTCAAATTGGCTAATTCTTTCACTCTAGACGCCTCTTTGCAATTGGCTAAGTTAGCGGCTAAGAACTCTGGGTTTGCTATTGTGGCGCGCAGAGCGCTTTGGTTGAAATCTTGGTCGGCTGATGCGTCTTCCAAGAACAAGCTACTAAACATTCCTTTCAAGGGGAAAACGTTGTTTGGTCCTGACTTGAAAGAGATTATCTCTGATATCACTGGGGGTAAGGGCCACGCCCTTCCTCAGGATCGGCCTTTCAAGGCAAAAAATAGACCTAATTTTCGTCCCTTTCGTAAAAACGGACCAGCCCAAGGTACTACGTCCTCTAAGCAAGAGGGTAATACTTCTCAGGCCAAGCCAGCTTGGAGACCAATGCAAGGCTGGAACAAGGGAAAGCAGGCCAAGAAACCTGCCACTGCTACCAAGACAGCATGAAATATTGGCCCCCGATCCGGGACCGGATCTGGTGGGGGGCAGACTCTCTCTCTTCGCTCAGGCTTGGGCAAGAGATGTTCTGGATCCTTGGGCGCTAGAAATAGTCTCCCAGGGTTATCTTCTGGAATTCAAGGGACTTCCCCCAAGGGGGAGGTTCCACAGGTCGCAGTTGTCTTCACACCACATAAAAAGACAGGCGTTCTTGCATTGTGTAGAAGACCTGTTAAAAATGGGAGTGATTCATCCTGTTCCATTAAGAGAACAAGGGATGGGGTTCTACTCCAATCTGTTCATAGTTCCCAAAAAAGAGGGAACGTTCAGACCAATCCTAGATCTCAAGATCTTAAACAAATTTCTCAAGGTCCCATCGTTCAAGATGGAAACCATTCGAACTATCCTCCCTTCCATCCAGGAAGGTCAATTCATGACCACGGTGGATTTAAAGGATGCGTATCTACATATTCCTATCCACAAGGAACATCATCGGTTCCTAAGGTTTGCATTCCTGGACAAACATTACCAGTTCGTGGCGCTTCCTTTCGGATTAGCCACTGCTCCAAGGATTTTCACAAAGGTACTAGGGTCCCTTCTAGCGGTGCTAAGACCAAGGGGCATTGCAGTAGTACCTTACCTGGACGACATTCTGATTCAAGCGTCGTCCCTTCCTCAAGCAAAGGCTCACACGGACATTGTCCTGGCCTTTCTCAGATCTCACGGCTGGAAAGTGAACGTGGAAAAGAGTTCTCTATCCCCGTCAACAAGGGTTCCCTTCTTGGGAACAATTATAGACTCCTTAGAAATGAGGATCTTTCTAACAGAGGCCAGAAAAACAAAGCTTCTGGACTCTTGTCGGATACTTCATTCCGTTCCTCTTCCTTCCATAGCTCAGTGCATGGAAGTGATCGGGTTGATGGTGGCGGCGATGGACATAGTTCCTTTTGCGCGCATTCATCTAAGACCATTACAACTGTGCATGCTCAGTCAGTGGAATGGGGACTATACAGACTTGTCTCCGAAGATACAAGTAAATCAGAGAACCAGAGACTCACTCCGTTGGTGGCTGTCCCTGGACAATCTGTCTCAAGGGATGATGTTCCACAGACCAGAGTGGGTCATTGTCACGACCGACGCCAGTCTGATAGGCTGGGGCGCGGTCTGGGGATCCCTGAAAGCTCAGGGTCTTTGGTCTCGGGAAGAATCTCTTCTACCGATAAATATTCTGGAACTGAGAGCGATATTCAATGCTCTCCAGGCCTGGCCCCAGCTTGCGAGGACCAGGTTCATACGGTTTCAATCAGACAACATGACGACTGTTGCGTACATCAACCATCAGGGGGAACAAGGAGTTCCCTAGCGATGGAAGAAGTAACCAAAATTATTCTTTGGGCGGAGTCTCACTCCTGCCACCTGTCTGCTATCCACATCCCAGGAGTGGAAAATTGGGAAGCGGATTTTCTGAGTCGGCAGACATTGCATCCGGGGGAGTGGGAACTCCATCCGGAAATCTTTGCCCAAGTCACTCACCTGTGGGGCATTCCAGACATGGATCTGATGGCCTCTCGTCAGAACTTCAAAGTTCCTTGCTACGGGGCCAGATCCAGGGATCCCAAGGCGGCTCTAGTGGATGCACTAGTAGCACCTTGGACCTTCAAACTAGCTTATGTGTTCCCGCCATTTCCTCTCATCCCCAGGCTGATAGCCAGGATCAAGCAGGAGAGGGCGTCGGTGATCTTGATAGCTCCTGCGTGGCCACGCAGGACTTGGTATGCAGATCTGGTGAATATGTCATCGGCTCCACCTTGGAAGCTACCTTTGAGACGAGACCTTCTTGTTCAGGGTCCGTTCGAACATCCGAATCTGGTTTCACTCCAGCTGACTGCTTGGAGATTGAACGCTTGATTTTATCGAAGCGAGGATTCTCAGATTCTGTTATCGATACTCTTGTTCAGGCCAGAAAGCCTGTGACTAGAAAGATTTACCACAAAATTTGGAAAAAATATATCTGTTGGTGTGAATCTAAAGGATTCCCTTGGGACAAGGTTAAGATTCCTAGGATTCTATCCTTCCTTCAAGAAGGATTGGAAAAAGGATTATCTGCAAGTTCCCTGAAGGGACAGATTTCTGCCTTGTCGGTATTACTTCACAAAAAGCTGGCAGCTGTGCCAGATGTTCAAGCCTTTGTTCAGGCTCTGGTTAGAATCAAGCCTGTTTACAAACCTTTGACTCCTCCTTGGAGTCTCAATTTAGTACTTTCAGTTCTTCAGGGGGTTCCGTTTGAACCCTTACATTCCGTTGATATTAAGTTATTATCTTGGAAAGTTTTGTTTTTAGTTGCGATTTCTTCTGCTAGAAGAGTCTCAGAATTATCTGCTCTGCAGTGTTCTCCTCCTTATCTGGTGTTCCATGCAGATAAGGTGGTTTTACGTACTAAACCTGGTTTTCTTCCAAAAGTTGTTTCTAACAAAAACATTAACCAGGAGATTATCGTACCTTCTCTGTGTCCAAAACCAGTTTCAAAGAAGGAACGTTTGTTGCACAATTTGGATGTTGTTCGCGCTCTAAAATTCTATTTAGATGCTACAAAGGATTTTAGACAAACATCTTCCTTGTTTGTTGTTTATTCAGGTAAAAGGAGAGGTCAAAAAGCAACTTCTACCTCTCTCTCTTTTTGGATTAAAAGCATCATCAGATTGGCTTACGAGACTGCCGGACGGCAGCCTCCCGAAAGAATCACAGCTCATTCCACTAGGGCTGTGGCTTCCACATGGGCCTTCAAGAACGAGGCTTCTGTTGATCAGATATGTAGGGCAGCGACTTGGTCTTCACTGCACACTTTTACCAAATTTTACAAGTTTGATACTTTTGCTTCTTCTGAGGCTATTTTTGGGAGAAAGGTTTTGCAAGCCGTGGTGCCTTCCATTTAGGTGACCTGATTTGCTCCCTCCCTTCATCCGTGTCCTAAAGCTTTGGTATTGGTTCCCACAAGTAAGGATGACGCCGTGGACCGGACACACCTATGTTGGAGAAAACAGAATTTATGTTTACCTGATAAATTTCTTTCTCCAACGGTGTGTCCGGTCCACGGCCCGCCCTGGTTTTTTTTTTTTAATCAGGTCTGATATTTTATTTTCTTTAACTACAGTCACCACGGTACCATATGGTTTCTCCTATGCAAATATTCCTCCTTAACGTCGGTCGAATGACTGGGGTAGGCGGAGCCTAGGAGGGATCATGTGACCAGCTTTGCTGGGCTCTTTGCCATTTCCTGTTGGGGAGGAGAATATCCCACAAGTAAGGATGACGCCGTGGACCGGACACACCGTTGGAGAAAGAAATTTATCAGGTAAACATAAATTCTGTTTTTGCTGTCAAAATTTGGTGGCACTGATCTGGCTCCCTCGTGCCACTCTAGTGTGCCACAGCACATTGTTTAATAAACAAGAGCCTCAACATAGTTTGTAAGGAAGCCCAGCAATATCTGCCCTATTTAAAATGCGTATTGTATTTGCATTGGGAGAAAGTCTGATTTTAAAATGTGAACACTTTTCCAAGAATCCTCAACTCTGTATTGTTTGAATGGAGACTTCCTCAGACAATGCGAATCCACAAGATCACTTCCTGCTTGCTTATGCACTTTATGAGCCTGTTGGTTAACTCTGAAATGCCACAATAAATATGTTGCCTAAAAGACCAATGAGACTAGTGACTCTATGCTGACATGCTTGGGTGTGTGTGTATGTATATGTATAAAATATACAGGTGGCCCTCGTTTTACAACGGTTCAATTTACACCGTTTCAGAATAACAACCTTTTCTTCTGTTATGTGTGATCAGTCCACGGGTCATCATTACTTCTGGGATATAACTCCTCCCCAACAGGAAATGCAAGAGGATTCACCCAGCAGAGCTGCATATAGCTCCTCCCCTCTACGTCAGTCCCAGTCATTCTCTTGCACCCAACGACTAGATAGGATGTGTGAGAGGACTATGGTGATTATACTTAGTTTTTATGACTTCAATCAAAAGTTTGTTATTTTAAAATAGCACCGGAGCGTGTTATTACTTCTCTGGCAGAGTTTGAGGAAGAATCTGTCAGAGTTTTTTTACTATGATTTTAACCGGAGTAGTTAAGATCATATTGCTGTTCTCGGCCATCTGAGGGAGGTAAAGGCTTCAGATCAGGGGACAGCGGGCAGATGAATCTGCATTGAGGTATGTAGCAGTTTTTATTTTCTGAATGGAATTGATGAGAAAATCCTGCCATACCGTTAAAATGACATGTATGTATACACTTCAGTATTCTGGGGATGGTATTTCACCGGAACTACTCTGTTAAGGGTCACTAATCCTTTTTAATAACTATTTATCATGTTAAACGTTTTTGCTGGAATGTAGAATCGTTTACATTGCTGAGGTACTGTGTGAATAAATATTTGGGCATTATTTTCCACTTGGCAGTTTTTTTTTTTTTTTTTTTTCTTTAATTGTGACAGTTTCGTTTCTCTTCACTGCTGTGTGGGAGAGGGAGGGGCCGTTTTTGGCGCTCTTTGCTACGCATCAAAAAATACCAGTCAGTTACTTTTATTTTTCCTGCATGATCCGGTTCATCTCTGATAGATCTCAGGGGTCTTCAAACTTCTTTGAAGGGAGGTAAATTCTCTCAGCAGAGCTGTGAGAATTCTTATAGTGACTGTGAATAAAACGTTGCTTTGTATTTTTTATGTCAAATTTAATTATTGTTATTTTACTAATGGGAACAAACCTTTGCTAAAAGTTTTGTTATTTTAAAGTTTGATGCTATAACTGTTTTTCAGTTCATTATTTCAACTGTCATTTAATCGTTAGTACCTCTTTGAGGCACAGTACGTGTTTTGCTAAAAAAGATTATAACCAAGTTGTAAGTTTTTTGCTAGTGTGTAAACATGTCTGACTCAGAGGAAGATATCTGTGTCATTTGTTCCAATGCCAAGGTGGAGCCCAATAGAAATTTATGTACTAACTGTATTGATGCTACTTTAAATAAAAGTCAATCTGTACAATGTGAACAAATTTCACCAAACAGCGAGGGGAGAGTTATGCCGACTAACTCGCCTCACGCGGCAGTACCTGCATCTCCCGCCCGGGAGGTGCGTGATATTTTGGCGCCTAGTACATCTGGGCGGCCATTACAGATAACATTACAAGATATGGCCACTGTTATGACTGAAGTTTTGTCTAAATTACCAGAACTAAGAGGCAAGCGTGATCACTCTGGGGTGAGAACAGAGTGCGCTGACAATGCTAGGGCCATGTCTGATACTGCGTCACAGCTCGCAGAGCATGAGGACGGAGAGCTTCATTCTGTGGGTGACGGTTCTGATCCAAACAGATTGGACTCAGATATTTCAAATTTTAAATTTAAATTGGAGAACCTCCGTGTATTACTAGGGGAGGTCTTAGCAGCTCTCAACGATTGTAACACCGTTGCAATACCAGAGAAACTGTGTAGGTTGGATAAATACTTTGCGGTACCGGCGAGTACTGACGTTTTTCCTATACCTAAGAGACTAACTGAAATTGTTACTAAGGAGTGGGATAGACCCGGTGTGCCGTTCTCACCCCCTCCAATATTTAGAAAGATGTTTCCAATAGACGCCACCACTCGGGACTTATGGCAAACGGTCCCCAAGGTGGAGGGAGCAGTTTCTACTTTAGCTAAGCGTACCACTATCCCGGTGGAGGATAGCTGTGCTTTCTCAGATCCAATGGATAAAAAATTAGAGGGTTACCTTAAGAAAATGTTTGTTCAACAAGGTTTTATATTACAACCCCTTGCATGTATCGCGCCGATTACGGCTGCGGCAGCATTTTGGATTGAGTCGCTTGAAGAGAACCTTAGTTCATCTACGCTAGACGACATTACGGACAGGCTTAGAGTCCTTAAACTAGCTAATTCCTTCATTTCGGAGGCCGTAGTACATTTAACCAAACTTACGGCTAAGAACTCAGGATTCGCCATACAGGCACGTAGGGCGCTGTGGCTAAAATCCTGGTCAGCTGATGTTACTTCTAAGTCCAAATTACTTAATATACCTTTCAAGGGGCAGTCTTTATTTGGGCCCGGTTTGAAAGAGATTATCGCTGACATTACAGGAGGTAAGGGCCACGCCCTACCTCAAGACAAAGCCAAAGCTAAGGCTAGACAGTCTAATTTTCGTCCCTTTCGGAACTTCAAAACAGGAGCAGCATCAACCTCCACTGCACCAAAACAGGAAGGAGCTGTTGCTCGTTACAGGCAAGGCTGGAAGCCTAACCAGTCCTGGAACAAGAGCAAGCAGGCCAGGAAACCTGCTGCTGCCCCAAAGACAGCATGAACCGAGAGCCCCCGATCCGGGACCGGATCTAGTGGGGGGCAGACTCTCTCTCTTCGCCCAGGCCTGGGCAAGAGATGTTCAGGATCCCTGGGCACTAGAGATCATATCTCAGGGATACCTTCTAGACTTCAAATTATCTCCCCCAAGAGGGAGATTTCATCTGTCAAGGTTGTCAACAAACCAGATAAAGAAAGAAGCGTTTCTACGCTGCGTACAAGATCTGTTAATAATGGGAGTGATCCATCCGGTTCCGCGGTCGGAACAAGGACAAGGGTTCTACTCAAACCTGTTTGTGGTTCCCAAAAAAGAGGGAACTTTCAGGCCAATCTTAGATTTAAAGATTCTAAACAAATTCCTAAGAGTTCCATCGTTCAAAATGGAAACTATTCGGACAATCTTACCCATGATCCAAGAGGGTCAGTACATGACCACAGTGGATTTAAAGGATGCTTACCTTCACATACCGATCCACAAAGATCATCACCGGTATCTAAGGTTTGCCTTCTTAGACAGGCACTACCAGTTTGTAGCTCTTCCATTCGGATTGGCTACGGCTCCAAGAATCTTCACAAAGGTTCTGGGTGCCCTTCTGGCGGTACTAAGACCGCGAGGGATTTCGGTAGCTCCATACCTAGACGACATTCTAATACAAGCTTCAAGCTTTCAAACTGCCAAGTCTCATACAGAGTTAGTTCTGGCATTTCTAAGGTCGCATGGATGGAAAGTGAACGAAAAGAAGAGTTCTCTTTTTCCTCTCACAAGAGTTCCATTCTTGGGGACTCTTATAGATTCTGTAGAAATGAAGATTTACCTGACAGAGGACAGGTTAACAAAGCTTCAAAATGCATGCCGTGTCCTTCATTCCATTCAACACCCGTCAGTAGCTCAATGCATGGAGGTGATCGGCTTAATGGTAGCGGCAATGGACATAGTACCTTTTGCACGCCTACACCTCAGACCTCTGCAATTATGCATGCTAAGTCAGTGGAATGGGGATTACTCAGATTTGTCCCCTACTCTGAATCTGAATCAAGAGACCAGAAATTCTCTTCTATGGTGGCTTCATCGGCCACACCTGTCCAGGGGGATGCCATTCAGCAGGCCAGACTGGACAATTGTAACAACAGACGCCAGCCTACTAGGTTGGGGCGCTGTCTGGAATTCTCTGAAGGCTCAGGGACTATGGAATCAGGAGGAGAGTCTCCTTCCAATAAACATTCTGGAATTGAGAGCAGTTCTCAATGCCCTTCTAGCTTGGCCCCAATTAACAACTCGGGGGTTCATCAGGTTTCAGTCGGACAACATCACGACTGTAGCTTACATCAACCATCAGGGAGGGACAAGAAGCTCCCTAGCAATGGTGGAAGTATCAAAGATAATTCGCTGGGCAGAGTCTCACTCTTGCCACCTGTCAGCAATCCACATCCCGGGAGTGGAGAACTGGGAGGCGGATTTCTTGAGTCGCCAGACTTTTCATCCGGGGGAGTGGGAACTTCATCCGGAGGTCTTTGCCCAAATACTTCGACGTTGGGGCAAACCAGAGATAGATCTCATGGCGTCTCGCCAGAACGCCAAACTTCCTCGCTACGGGTCCAGATCCAGGGATCCGGGAGCGGTTCTGATAGATGCTTTGACAGCACCTTGGAACTTCGAGATGGCTTATGTGTTTCCACCCTTTCCGCTGCTTCCTCGATTGATTGCCAAAATCAAGCAGGAGAGAGCATCAGTGATTCTAATAGCGCCTGCATGGCCACGCAGGACTTGGTATGCAGATCTAGTGGACATGTCATCCTGTCCGCCTTGGTCTCTACCTCTAAGACAGGACCTTCTGATACAGGGTCCATTCAAACATCAAAATCTAACTTCTCTGAAGCTGACTGCTTGGAAATTGAACGTTTGATTTTATCAAAACGTGGTTTTTCTGAGTCGGTTATTGATACCCTGATACAGGCTAGGAAGCCTGTTACCAGAAAGATTTACCATAAAATATGGCGTAAATACCTATACTGGTGCGAATCCAAACATTACTCATGGAGTAAGGTTAGGATCTCTAGGATATTGTCCTTTCTACAAGAAGGGTTAGAAAAGGGTTTATCAGCTAGTTCATTAAAGGGACAGATTTCAGCTCTGTCCATCTTATTACACAGGCGTCTGTCAGAAAATCCAGACGTCCAGGCTTTTTGTCAGGCTTTAGCTAGGATCAAGCCTGTGTTTAAAGCTGTTGCTCCGCCATGGAGTTTAAACTTAGTTCTTAACGTTTTACAGGGTGTTCCATTTGAACCCCTTCATTCCATTGATATAAAATTGTTATCTTGGAAAGTTCTGTTTTTAATGGCTATTTCCTCGGCTCGAAGAGTCTCTGAGTTATCAGCCTTACATTGTGATTCTCCTTATCTGATTTTTCACTCAGACAAGGTAGTTCTGCGTACTAAACCTGGGTTCTTACCTAAGGTAGTTACTAACAGGAATATCAATCAAGAGATTGTTGTTCCATCCTTGTGTCCAAATCCTTCTTCAAAGAAGGAACGTCTTCTACACAATCTGGATGTAGTTCGTGCCCTCAAGTTCTACTTGCAGGCAACTAAAGATTTTCGCCAAACTTCTTCCCTGTTTGTCGTTTATTCTGGACAGAGGAGAGGTCAAAAAGCTTCTGCTACCTCTCTCTCTTTTTGGCTTCGTAGCATAATACGTTTAGCCTATGAGACTGCTGGACAGCAGCCTCCTGAAAGAATTACAGCTCACTCCACTAGAGCTGTGGCTTCCACTTGGGCCTTTAAGAATGAGGCCTCTGTTGAACAGATTTGCAAGGCTGCAACTTGGTCTTCGCTTCATACTTTTTCCAAATTTTACAAATTTGACACTTTTGCTTCTTCGGAGGCTATTTTTGGGAGAAAGGTTCTTCAGGCAGTGGTTCCTTCTATATAATGAGCCTGCCTATCCCTCCCGTCATCCGTGTACTTTTGCTTTGGTATTGGTATCCCAGAAGTAATGATGACCCGTGGACTGATCACACATAACAGAAGAAAACATAATTTATGCTTACCTGATAAATTCCTTTCTTCTGTTGTGTGATCAGTCCACGGCCCGCCCTGTTTTAAGGCAGGTAAATATCTTTTAAATTATACTCCAGTCACCACTTCACCCTTGGTTACTCCTTTCTCGTTGATTCTTGGTCGAATGACTGGGACTGACGTAGAGGGGAGGAGCTATATGCAGCTCTGCTGGGTGAATCCTCTTGCATTTCCTGTTGGGGAGGAGTTATATCCCAGAAGTAATGATGACCCGTGGACTGATCACACAACAGAAGAAAGGAATTTATCAGGTAAGCATAAATTATGTTTTTTTCCAATCATGTGACTGCTATTGAAAAGCATTGAGAAGCAGTGCATTTATTAAAATAGCCAGTAGCTGGAGCTTTCCGCTTGTGTTGCAGCAAAGTCAAGCAAGCTAAAATTAATCAGTTTAACCAGACCTGAGCTATCGAGCAGATTTCAAAGGAACAAGATCTTCCTGTCTATATCTCAGTCCAGATTGGAATGCATAGAAAGAACTGTTTGCAGAAAAATGCAAGTGAAGTCTGTGTTGTGTGATTATTTTATTAGGTTTATAATGCTGTTTAGCAAATGTTTTTGTTCATTTAACTTAGTTTAATGATATATTCTGTGTTGTGTGATTATTTTATTAGGTTTATAATGCTGTCTAGCATTTAAAGTCTTCATTTCAAAGCTTTTAAAATAATGTATTAGGTGTTACTTATGACAATTTTGAGAGGGGCCTGTAACCTATCTCCCTCACTTCCCATTGACTTACATTATAAAATGGGTTTCAATTTACAACCATTCCTTCTGGAACCTAACCCCGGCGTAAACTGAGGGCTACCTGTGTACCTGTGTTGGGCATCATCAGATGATTTTAAGTTATGATTTTAGTTAAAGCAAGTGTTTTAGCTAATGTTTAGTGTATTTATGTATTATACAATAAGTATTTATAATACCATTACCTAGCAGTTATTTTGTCTGAAACAAATGTACTGGCTTGAATGCAAATATACAATGTAAACGGATAGTTAATTTGCATTCATGCAAAACAATATTGTTTTTCTAAACCATTATTCTTTCTCAAGGCAGGGTGATGGGAAGGGTGTGACATTTATTATGATGTAAACGGTGTCCAAGTCATTAGATATAACAGCTGTACATGTCAAGAGAAAACGTTAATAAGTTATTCAAAAGTACACATAGAGAAAAGTCTAATAGACATAATTTGTTAAGCCCAGCTTTAAAACCCCTTTCCTAATCTACATGAAAACTTTTATCTTTCAAAACCTCTTTTAATGTGAAAAATGTTTATCGATTTTATAACAGATTTTTTCTTTTCTTAAAACCCTACTCCTGTTATTTGCAGCATCATTACGGAGTTCTGTTGCTCTAAGAGGTAGACTTTTCATTCTGACTTGTATCTGCAGTGCAGCTTGTGTGCTGTTTTGTGTGTGTAGCTCCTTTTTTATTTCTTCAAACTGTTTTACATATTGGTATTTAAATTGATTTTGTTGGAAAAGCAAACCTGTATAATAATTTAGTATGTAGAGATGTCATTTTAAGTGCTGACAAGTTAATCCGTAGTCACACTGTTTAAAACCCACATTTTTTTTCGTTCATGATTCAGATAGAGCATGCAATTTTAAGCAAATTTCTGATGTACTTCTATTATAATTGTTTTCTTTTTTGATATCTTGGTATCTTTATTTGGAAGAGCAGGAATGTAAGCTTAGGAGATGGCCCATTTTTGGTTTAGCACCTGAGTTCCCGCTTGCTCTTTGGTGGCTAAATGTAACCACCAATCAGCAAGTGCTACCCAGGGTGCGGAACAAAAAAATTGGCTGGCTTCTAAGCTTACCTTCCTGCATTTTTAAATAAAGATGCCAAGATAACGAAGAAAATTAATTATAATTGGAGTAAATTAGAAAGTTGCTTAAAATTGCATACTCTATCTGAATCATGAAAGAAAAAAAAAAGTTTTATATCCCTTTTAATGAGCATTTATTTTGAAGGGAATATGCTCTCACCGTATATTGCTGCAGTAATAATCTGTTGAATGGGACATAAAAGTGCAAATAAAAATGCTTTAATGTGGTGTTTTGCTCTGTAGTTTACATATAACTATTTTTTAACCCCTGCAAAAGAGTTAAAGGGACATAAAAACAGTATGAAGTAACAAGTTTCTAACTTTATAATGCAGCCAAAGCTTACCTGCAAAAAGGTTTATTTTTAACCCCCCTTATCCCATTTTATTCAGGCATAGTTTTGTTTGCAGCAAGCTCTCCCCTGGGCATTTCCATATATGGAAGGTACTATCCAGGCCATAGCTTCTGCAGAATGCGCACATGCACGGTAGGGGGCAGAGTCACATGGCACCTGACTAAAGCAGTGCACAGTATAATGCTGAAGCTTTCACAAAGCATGTGACATTATCCCCATGGAAACAAGCAAATCTCTTGGCAACAAACAATAGCAGTACCTGTTGTCCCTCCTCAACCCCCCTTACTTTCCTAAGTAATTAACCTCACATGCACACGTTGTTATATAATACCAAAAGGTTTGGTCTAGGACACTGACAAGAGGGGTGGAGCAGGATACACTTGGCAACACTAAAGTGTTAATCATTTTTCTTCTTAAAAGGGAAGAGTCCACAGCTGCATTCATTACTTTTGGGAAACGCAGAACCTGGCCACCAGGAGGAGGCAAAGACACCCCAGCCAAAGGCCCAAATACCTCCCCCACTTCCCTCATCCCCCAGTCATCATTTGCCGTTTGTCACAGGAGGTTGGCAGAGAAGTGTCAGAATTTTGAGAGAGTCTCTTATGGAGGGTAGTACTCTTCGCAATGGGACTGGAGTTTTAAGTAATCCTGTCAGCCTCTCAGTGAGAGCATGGATGAAAGTTAGAGTCCGGAGATGCAGGGAGAGTTTTCCTGCAAACCCCTCCCGACTCATATTAACAGCTCCTTGGTAATCAGGATTGACGAGCTTCGCTGCCTACCTTTCTTCACTCAAGTCCATGTCAGAAGCAAAGCTTCTATCTGTCACACTTGAAGGGCCATGTTCCTGTTCCACGGTGTAGATTCCGGTAAGATCGTTTCATTTTATTTTGATTTGTGAATGTAATGTTAACGAAACAAGGTAGGGTCCCAGTGGGACTCCTTTTATCTTAATAAGGAATCATGGGTTAATATCTCCTAAGGGGGGTTATTGAACAGTGGGACTTTTTTTTTTTTTTTTTTGGTTAAATATTTTTTATTGAGAAAAGTAAATGCAAACAAGTATTCATTCAGTATCCGCGCAGGGATAACATTTGTTCCAATAAACACATTTTCCGGGTAGCTCCAGATATAACATGAAAAGACATTTAGTCAATTATATATTATAACAAACAGACATTATTATGGGAACTGAGCCTCTAACAAACAAACTGTTTGTAGAAAAAAGAAAAAAAAAAAAGCTAAGTACCCGAAAATAGAAGGTTGATAGAACTTTGATATTGATAAAAATATGACCTAGGGTTACCAAAGTGATTTCTCATTTTCTGATATTTATTTCTTATATGCAGGAGTTCATATTTTCTCATGGTTCTCGTAGATGGGGTATATGAGGGAAAAAAAAAGGGGGGGGTATGAGGAAAGAATGGGAGAAGAGCAAAGAGGGGGATTTCGGGAGAGAGGGTAGGGAGAGGGATGTCTGAGGAGGTAGCTCAGGATTCTAGGGGGGTAAACTTCTCAGCCCATGGACGCCATATGTCAAGGTATGTTTCAAATGCATCCATAGCCGCATAGGCGTAGGATTCCATCTTGTAAATGAATGAGGCAGTAGCCATGACCTGTCTGATAGTTGGGGGGGATCTCTGCTTCCAAGCCTTCGCTATCTCTAGTTTACTAGACATTAGGAGGTATATAGTTAAGGATTTTTGTGCAGTAGTGAGCGGAGGGAACTCTAAGTGTAAAATACATGTTTGGGGGCTTAGTGGATGGGTGATGCCTAATTGCCCTAGTACGTTAAAGAGTCGTGTCCAAAGGGGAGTTATAAGTGGGCAAGACCACCAAATGTGGCTCTGTGTGCCAAGATGGCCACAGCCTCTCCAACAGGTAGGTGGGTGGGTATTATATATCTTGTGGAGAGTAACTGGAACTAGATGCCAACGAACCGTTATTTTAAAATGTAGTTCCCACAGTGTAGCACAGTGTAAAATTTTCCTAGTTAATAATATTTCTCTATGCCAGGTATCTATATTGCAGATAAAACAAAGCTCTTTTTCCCAGGCTATATGTTGGGATATTTTATGGAGCGAGTAAGGGTCAATAAGTAAATTATAGTGATATGAAAGAGCACCCCTGATCTGTAAGGCAAATGACCAACGCCTTTCCCAGTTCGTTGTTTCTCTGAGGGTTGTATTAGGGAATCCCCAAGATTTGAGAATAGAACAGAGGCGAAATGCCTCAAAATTCAAAGAACGGGGCAGTTGAAGGTTTCTACATAAATTAGTATGAGAGAGCGTGTTGGATCGGTCATATAGGTCTGATATGTATTTAACATTATATTTAGACCATGCAGGTATACGAGAGTCTGGTAAACATTTGAGGGTGCTAGAGATAGTCTGTTGGGGTGGGGGGCTATATTAGGGGAATGTCTGATTTGGTCCCAAAACTGTAGAGTCTCAAAAATTACTGGATGGGTCAGTTTAAGGTCTTTCCTATAGTGTGTGGGTATCCATGGTAGATCTTGTAGCTGGAGACTGTCAGGCAGGAGGGATAGTTCCACCGTTCGCCAAGAGGCCAGGTTGGAAGAGTAGCTCCAGCTTAATAAATGAGTTAAGCGGGCTGCTTGGTAGTATAATATGATGTTAGGGAGGCTTAAGCCGCCATTAGATACATGTCTCTGAAGAGTCTGCGTGGCCGTCCTGGGTTTTTTACCTTTCCACACATAAGATGTGATAAGGTTTTGCATTTTGTTTAATGTGGATCTGGGTATATTTATTGGGAGGGATCGAAATAGATAAATAATTTTAGGAATAAAGGACATCTTGACCGCTGCTATCCTGCTCGTCCATGATATCTCTCGGAATTCCCATGAGTCTAAAAGCTTACGCCACTCACGGAGCCTGTCAGAAATTTTTTTGGAGGTTACAGTAGAAGTGTCCATACTAAGGTGGACCCCTAACAGTTTGACGGACTGTGCTGACCAATGGAAGTTATATAGTCTCTGAAGGCGGTCAAGCTCAGTAGGTGGAATGTTTACATGAAGAACTTCGGTCTTAGAGAGATTTAATTTGTAATAGCTTAAGGAGGAAAAGTGTTTAAGTAAATTAAACACTGCGGGAAGGGACCTAAAGGGTTGTGTTAACAGTAAGGTAATGTCATCAGCATAAAGTGATATTCTATGCTGTGTACCCTGTGTGGAGAACCCCTCAATATTCGGATCTAGTCTAATCGCCTGCGCCATGGGTTCAATTGAAAGCGCAAAAAGTAAAGGCGAGAGGGGACACCCTTGCCTAGTTCCATTGGTTATTTGGAAAGAATCGGATTGAAATCCTACACCTTTGACTACGGCTGAGGGACTTGTATAAAGTGCTTGTATGGCCTTGATAAAAATGGTTGGGAACTGATATACTTTCATGGTTTCCAATAGATATGCCCATCTCACCCTGTCGAAGGCCTTCTCGGCATCTAGGGACAGGGCGAGCATGGGCGTCTCCAATTCGGTTGCCTGGACCAGGATGTCTAATACATACCTAGTTGCGTCTGGTCCCTCTCTCAAGGGGATAAACCCAACCTGATTAGGGTGTACTAGAGAAGGGAGCAGTTTGGATAGACGATTAGCTAATATTTTAGCATACAATTTTGTATCGAGATTCAACAAGGAGACTCCCACAATCTAGAGGGTTTTTACCCGGCTTAAGAATAGTGGTGATAGATGCCATTAAATATTCTGTACGGAAGGAACCTTTTCCCATCACCTCATTGAAAACTCTGCACAAAACAGGGGCTACTGTGTCAACATAAGTCTTATAGAACTGGCCGGTAAATCCATCAGGGCCTGGGGACTTAGTTATTTTGAGGTCTTTAATATTATCACTAACTTCTTTCAGGGTGATCTGGGCAATAAGGTCCTGTGAAGATTCTGGATTAACTGAAGGGAGGTTAAGAGATTCTAAGAACCTTCGGATCTCCTGTGTCTCAACGAGAGGGGTCGGATCTGAATCCATCAGATTATATAAATCTGAGTAATATGCCCGGAAGGTCTCCCCAATGTCTTTTGGTGAAGTAACCACACCGCGGCTCGAATTAATTCGTACAATTTTGGCCTGTGCTGTTCTATGTCTTAATTTAGAAGCTAAAAGAGAAGAAGACTTATTGCTCTTATAATAGTAGATTTGTTTAAATTTTTCTAAATTTACCTGTGTTTTCTTCAGTTCTAAGTCCTTGATCTGCCTCGTCAGGTCAGATATTTGAGTATTTAGATTAATAGTGTAGGAGGTGGCAGACAGCTTTTAAGTGACTTGAGCTGGCAGGTTAATGTGGCTAGAGATGAGCTTTGCTTCTTTTTGATCTGTGTCTCCTTAGTAATGTAATGCCCCCTCATAAAAGCTTTAAGGGATGCCCAAACCACTTCTGCAGAAATATGAGGAGTATCATTAATTTCTAAGTAGTTTCTTATTAAATCTGAGAATTCAAGCTTGAGTGTTGGGTGGGTGATTAAGTAATTTTTAAGTCGCCAGGTATGAGGGGGTATGAGAATGGGGTTCAGACCCAGTGTGAGTAGAACTGCATCATGATCAGACCAAGAAACTGTGCTTATCGTAGCTAGTGTCGCTTGTTCTAGGGCCCGTGAGCTCATAAAAAAAAAAAAATCAATACGACTATAAGAACGATGTGGTGGGGAATAAAAAGTAAATTCCTTATCAAAAGGGTGTAATGCCCTCCATACATCATACAGGTTGAATTTCGCAAGCAATTGCTGAAACGCTACAGAGAGTGGATGTGTGAATCTCTCAGCTGATGAAATTTTTGGACCTAATCTATCTAATGCGGGGTCCCATATCATGTTCATATCACCACCCAATATCAACTCACCCTGCTGTATGACCGATACCATGTCTAGTAAGCGTCTGAGGAATCTGATTTGTTTTGAATTAGGTGCATATGCGTTTACAATGGTAAAAAGTTTCATTTAATCTACATATTAACACAATGAATCTGGCTTGCGGGTCAATTTCCGAGTAAATAGGCTCATAATTTACTAGAGAGCTAATAAGGACTGCGACCCCTCTAGATTTGGTGCTAAATGAAGCTTCAACAATTACCGGATATTTTTTATACCTACGAGAGGGGACTGTATTGGCAAGCCAATGTGTTTCCTGCAGTAGGGCGACATCTATCTTGGTACGTTGTAGCATATTTAACAGAAGGCTACGCTTAGTAGGTGAATTGAGTCCCTGTGTGTTAAGAGTTAGAAAGCGTAATTGGGCCATAGCTACTATATGGAGTAGGTAGGGAAGATGAGAAGGGTGAGGTCAGAGAAGGGAACAGGGAGAAAAAAAAAAAAATAATAAAAAAAAAAATATATATATAACTTAAGTGTATCTACGAGAACAGTCAATTGAACTAAGTGCACATTAACTCAATAAACGAAAACCAAAAGTAAAGGGAATGGATATTCAGCGGGCGAGAGCCGCTCAAAGATTAAGGAAATGGGGGGGTGGTGGTGGGGGGGTTAGAGTAATACAAGTTTAAAATAACAATTAAATTAAGTAGATTAACGTGAGCAGTATGTTATGTAATATAAAGTCAGTATACCAAGTGCTATATGGGTATAATGGGGGTCTGGGATAATAAATCTACCAGAGTAAGCAATTAGGGCCTAAAGTTTAGGGAAGGTAGTGCAGGCTATAGCATATAGGGGTGGGGGAGGCTGCCTAAGTTTGAAAATAAAGGGGAAGTTCTCCAAGTTTTGGGATTATAAGAACGTAGGAGAAAACTTTAAAAAGTTATAACTAAAAAGGTGTCAGAGGATAACTATTAGTTTGTACTTTAAACAATAAACAAAGGGAGCTAAGAGGTATCAAACAGCCTTACCCTGTGGCGTAACAATGATTAGCCTCTACTTGTGGGGTATCCCAAATAACCATTAAAGAGATATCCTAGATAATATAACACTCAGCTCTTTAGAATAACTTATAAAAAGGTTAGGGAACCTAAGCATAAAAGGACCTAATAACAGGATATTACTGTGATAGTTTGGAAGAAACATAGTGAAGTGTTATTGCTCTGAAAACATGAGAATATCCTGTATTAATCTAATTCATTAAAGGGGGAGGTCTAAGGCCGCATCTGACTGCTTCGTTATGACACAGCAATAGACGCCCCTCATCTAGAGAGTATTATATAAATCCAACACAGAACTATTCTAGGCTATATTTAACATTCTAAATGATCATACATAAATTCAAAGAAACATAAACACACATATATGAACTGGGCGAGAGATCACCATATTACTAGCATATAGATAATCTATACTAGTCTAGTCTAGTTAAGGAAAAAGGCTCTAAAGGAGCTAAGGTGGAAGGAAGGGCCTCATCCTGTAAATGTAATAACATTATGAAAACATATAACATATAAACTTAACAAATATAACATACAGAATTACCCAATGTTCGTGTAGATTTCAGTTGAGGAGGTCATCATATAAGACTCATGTAAGTCCCATTAGTAGCAGTAAAAGATAAAAAAGGAAAAAAGAGGGTAAGTCCTGAAAATTAAAAGAAAAACAAAAAGAAAGTAATTTGCATTGGAAATAAAGTTAAGTATCCCCTGGTATAGAAGGTATCTCTTTCCCCTTGGTTTGCCAGAGTCTAGGCTAAAGTTCAAGTGGACTTCAGTCGGGAAGGCCAGCATGTAGGACTCATGCAGGTCTCATTTGAAGGAGCAAAGAAAAAAAGGAAAGAGAAACAGCTAATTCCTGAAAAAAGAAAGAGTATCCTTCGCATTGGGAATAGAGCTAAGTGTCTCCTGGTATAGAGGAGGTCTCCTTCCTTTTGGTTTGATAATTAAATCATTGTGGAAGTGGACGCCACTCCAGAGCAGCGACATTAAGCTTCTCAGCTGGGGCTGTAGCACCTTTAGATTCATTTGGAGATCTCAGAAGGCCAGTTGAATGGAGGATTTTATATCCCTGTTCCGGAGTAGCAACAATGTATGACTGGTCCTCTATTTGAAAAAATAATTTTACTGGGAAACCCCATCTATATTTGACATTGTGTTTTTGCAGCGTCTGGGTTACTTGCTGAAAAGAACGTCTCTTGTTTAGAGTGAGTGTAGACAAATCTGGAAAGATCTGGATAGACTGATATGGGTCTTTTAGAGGTTTATGTTGATAAGCAGCTCTGAGTATCTTCTCCTTGAATGTGAAATAGTGCAGTCTGAGAATTACATCCCTGGATGAACCAGAGGGAGCATTTCTTGGCCTCAGAGCCCGATGAGCTCTATCAATCAAGGCCTCTTGTTCTTGCACTGAGCCGAGTAATTCTTTAAACAGTTCTGAAAGGTATTTGGAAAGCTCATTTGTACCCACCTCCTCTGGAATGCCCCGTATTGTAATATTGTTACGGCGGGACCTGTCTTCTAGGTCTGCCAGTTTTGACTCTAAATCCGTAATCATTTCTGCTAGAGACTGCGTGTACGCTAAAAGGTTAGAGTGGTCAAGGTGAAGATCTTCTTGCTTCTTTTCCAGATTTTCGGTTCTTTCCCCAAGTAGAGATATATCTCTCTTGAGTTCTGAAACTGAAGTTTTGAGTTCTTGTTTAAGTGAAGAATGGTGAGAGTCCAGTTTGTCTGAAAGGTCTTTTATAGATTCCAGAATAGATGAGTGTGGTGTCTGCGGTCTGTCCACTAGATGAGAAGATGATCTATGAAGTTTTTTAGAAGAGGTTAACGATTCTCTCGAATCCTCATCTGATAAATCTTGTTCATATGGGGTCTTTTTTTTTTTTTTTTTAAAACTTTTATTTATCAAACAAGGGTTACCATGTGGAGATATCACTCCCATAGGTCACAGAACATGGAAAATCAAAAACATGTTACAATTGAATGTTTACATTATAATACTGGGTCTACTTTGCTGCTAGTGATGCTCTTACATACAGTCTCTCTGCAGGTACGCCCAGAGTCTTTTCTCTCAAAGTAGAAGGAGAGTTTCAATCTGTGTCCTAGGGGTTGGTCTTTTTGCTGCAATAGTCCATGGTAGATCCCTCTTTTCCTTTTTCCTCTCTCTTTCTCCTCCCGTACCTCCCTCCTCCCTTACCCAACCCTTTCAAATAGTACAACGTTTAATAATAGCTAAATTAGGATAATGGTAATCAAAACAGTAATAATCAGAGCCGAGCTTAATCTCATCTCTTCACTAATCACGTTAAGAACTTTGCAGTTTTTTTTTTTTTTATCGTTAGGTCATTTTCTCTCCCCTGGGTAGTGGCCGAAAGACAGACTTTATAATGTGTGGGCAGATGTCCACTACCCTATCTCTTATGTTTCTCTTCGTATAAAAAAACCCATTTGCCTCTCAGATGTTGTTCTAGTAAGACTTCAGTGTTTCTGAGGGGGGATAAAAGCTGTGTTTGCACAGCAATCTGTAAAGTGTGTATGTAGGGTTCCCATTTTTTCATGAAGGGTCTAGTTCTTAACTGTACATCTCTCAGGGTGTCTGCTGCTTCGTATGTGACCTGTTTGTGCATGCTTGCTTTAAGTTGTGATAGTGTGGGTGTCTTTGGACTCAACCAATTTTTGAATATGAGTTTCCTGGCTTGTAGGATAATGTTCGTAATCACTTTTTTTAGGGAGTTAGGTGTTGAGGTTGGGATCTCTAGGAATACTACCAGTCTGGGGGAGACCATCACTTCAATGTGGAACGTGGATTTTATCCAGTATGTTATCATGCCCCAAAATTTCCGTATCATAGGGCAGTTCCACAGCAAGTGCGGCAAGTCCGCATCTGCTGCTTTGCATTTTTTGCAGTGACCTTCTGCTTCTGGTCTCCATTTTTTGAAGATTTTAGGTGGTATGTATGCTGCTTGTAACAGTCTGGTGTGTGATTCTCTAGCAATCGCTGATAGAGTTGCTCCTCTTGCATATTGTATGCTGCGTTGTATCACGTCTGGTGTAATTTCAGTGTTTAGGGTACGTGTCCATGTGTCACTGATGTGTGTGATCGTGGCTACGTTTGTCGGTTTCATGTGTAGTCTGTAAGTTGGGGAGATAGATGTGCTACCTTGCAGTGTCACATGTAGCAGTCTATTTACGTCTGAGTTTTGGTCAGTAAGTTCTGTATGTCTTAGTAAGTCTTGGGTGTAGTGTCTCGCTTGTAGATATGCAAAGTGGTGTGTGCGGGGCAGGTCAAATTGGGTTTGTAGTTCTTGAAAAGGTCTAACCTTCATGTCTAGCCCATTTATCAATTGGGACACGGAGGTCAACCCCCTAGTCTCCCATGTGGCGAACACTGGGGAATCAATTCCTGCGGGGAATCCTGGGTTACCTCTCAAAGAGAGGTATTTCGTGTATGTAGGGTTGAAACGTGATCTCTTGCATAGTTTCCACCAAGCAGAGAGGGGTTGGGATATAAGTGGGTAATTTTTAACTATCTTGAGTGTGTGTGTCGGTGCCATGTGTGGGAGTGCCTGCAAGGACCATGGAGCCGTGACCTGTTTTTCAAGTTCTGGCAATGTGAAGTGCGCTTTCTCTGTCAACCAGTCCAGTACATATTTAACTTGGGCTGCCTCACAGTATGCATCAAGGTTGGGGACAGCTAAGCCTCCTGAGGCGATCTCTGCCATTAGTCTAGAAGAATTTATTTTGTGTTTTTTTCCTGCCCATATGAAGGAGAGCATTGCTTTGTTTAGTAATTGTGTGTCTGCTTTATGAATGTGGTAAGGTATCATCTGAAACAAGTATAGGAGTTTCGGGAATATGATCATTTTGACGAGCGCAATCCTACCCGGTAGTGCTACCGGTAGTTTGCCCCATCTGAGCAATGTCTCCTGGAGTTCTTTTACTAGGGGGCGATAGTTTAGATGGTACCATTCCCCAGGATTTCGGGATAGCTTGATTCCTAAGTATTTGAAGGAATGGGTGACTTGTTTAAAGCTGTATGGTAGAGCATCGCAGGGTGCTCCCGGGAGCAGCCAAACGAGCTCCGACTTGTCGGTGTTTATTTTGTAGCCAGAGACCTGGCTGAACTGGTGTATGATGCGCATGACGTGAGGGATGTTTGTTTTTGGATTTTGTAGGTATAGGATCATGTCATCTGCAAAGAGAGACAAATGGCACTGGACCTTGCCCACCCACAGTCCCTCTGACTCCGCCCTAATCTTGATTGCTAGGGGTTCGATGGCAATGTCGAAAAGGAGGGGCGACAGTGGACAACCCTGTCTTGTTCCCCTACCCAATTGGAAGGGGGGTGAGGGAATTCCGTTTATCAAGATTGAGGCATGGGGGTTCGCGTATAGGGATTTAATCGTAGTTGCAAAAAGGCCCTTGATACCAAATTTATCTAGAGTGTTAAAAAGATGGTCCCAGAGGACCATGTCAAAGGCCTTCTCCGCGTCTATAAGCAAAGCGCAGGCTTCCATGTCTTTGTCTCCACCCTCTCCGGTATGGTTCCAGAAGTGGGTCAATATAAATTGGAGCTTTCGAATGTTTAACACCGAGGATCTACCCTTCACAAACCCCGTCTGGTCCCGATGTATCAGTGAGGGTAGGGCCACTGCAAGTCTATCCGCCAGGATTTTGGTTAGTAGTTTATAATCCTGATTTAACAGGGATATTGGGCGGTAGGATTGAGTAAGTAAATTATCTCTGCCTTCTTTGGGAATCACACAGATGTTAGCCTCTGTGAAACGGGTAGAGATCTCTTCTTCACCCTTCATGATTTTATTGTAGAGAGTGGTGAGTGTTGTCACCACTTCCTCCTTCACTAGTTTGTAAAATTCCCCTGGTAGTCCATCAGGACCTGGGGTCTTGTCAAGGGGCAGGGTGTGTATGGCCTTCATTATTTCTGTCTCTGAAATGGGTGCATTAAGGAGAGTTAGATGTTCTTCTGAGATGGTGGGGTTACGTATGGTTTCCCAGAAGGATGTTTTTTGTGTTCTGTCTATTGCTTCCTCTTTGTACAGGGATTGGTAGTAACTCAAGAAGGCAGCTTGTATCTGCGGTGTGGTAGTGTGAATAGCATTTCCCACCTTGATGGCACCTATGTACTTGTTAGGTTTGGCGAACTTAGTGAGTCTAGCTAGGAGCTTACCTGTCTTATCTCCATGTCTGTAAAAGTTTGCTTGTATTGCTGTCATCTCCCTGACAGTGTTCTGATGTAATGACAGGTCTCTAAGTGTTTTTGCGTCAATGTAATGTCGTTTTGTCGTTGGGTTTGGATTTCTCAAATATTTATTCCTAGCGCTAATCACCCTTCTGAGTTGATTTTCACTCTTTTGTTTCAAACGTTTTGACCTACTAATTGTGTAGGAGGATATAAGACCCCTCATTACCGCTTTTCCGGCCTCCCAGAGTAGTAGGGTGTCATGTCGGTGTGTGGAGTTAAGAGTCATATAGGTTTTCCATTCTCCCTCTAGAAATCTCTTGAAATTTATGTCTCCGTACAGGTAAGTCGGGAAGAACCACCTACGGGGTCCCTCTCTAGTTGGCGTAAGATTAATTTTAAGGCTAATGGGGGCATGGTCTGATATGGTCGCAACATCTATGGTAGTGTTTGTGATCTGTTGTCCCAAGGAGTGTGTTGTTAGGAATAGATCTATTCTGGATAGGGTGTCCTTGGCTGGGGTGGTGCAAGTGTAGTTTCTTTCTTCTGGGTGCTTATCTCGCCATATGTCTGTCAGTGCTAAAGAGTGTTTAAATTTAGACAAGATCAGGGAATCTCTCCTTGCATTTTTATAGGTCGTGTTATGTCTTGCTGCTGAGTTAGGGTCCCTGAATCTGTCTGCTGGGGTTTGAGGGGCTATATTATAGTCCCCCCCCTAGAATCATCGGAGAGTCAGCAAACTTTGTTACGATAGTACTGAAAGTTCTCCAGAAGTCTTTTTTATCAGTGTGCGGGCCATAGACTCCTCCTATGACAATGTGTTTATGTTTGAGTTTGATTTTTGTTAACACATATCTACCCTCGGGATCTATCAGTTGTTTTACTATAGTGTAGTCTAGATTTTTTCTAAAGAGGATAGCTACCCCTCTAGCTCTTTTCCCTTCATACGTGGTATGGATAACTTCTCCCACCCATCCTTGTCTTAGCTTCTGATGTTCTGCGTTAGTCAAGTGAGTTTCTTCCAGGATTGCTATGTCTGTGTGTTGGTTTCTCAAATATTTTAGTATGGTTTTTCTTTTGATGGGGGACGTAATGCCCCCAACGTTCCAAGAAACCAGTTTCATGAGGAAACTTGAAGGGGTGTGTGCTATGGTTATGTAAGAGTGTGGTAGGGGGAAATAGAGTGGTTCTGTCTTTCTCACTTACCGCCCGCTGCCCAGGGGAGAGCACACGTAGCTATCGAGGTGTTTTGTAGTAGTATTATTACTGATCAGGTCTCTGCAAGGTTGAACAATAAATTAGTACAGTAGATGTAAACAAATATATATATTATCTTACTTCTGTCTACAGTTGTTAATTTATATCAGCTGATTCTGGTTCGTTTAAATTTTAAACAGTAACTAAACTTGTAAACTTTCCAACGTTCAAACTTCACAAAATCCCAAAAGCCCTCCCCCCCTCCCCATTCTGGAAAAGGATATGTATGCAGCGTTTAGCACCAATTTCTGTGCATTATGTCCCTCCAGTCAGTCTTGGTAGGTTAAATAGTCCTGAGTAAAAGATTCCAACTCCTGCTTGGTTTTGTCCTCTTTCATGTATCATCTTCTTCTTCTTGTTGGACCTGCCGTGGTCGATCTGTACGCCTCTTGGCTTGATCTAGAAATAGTTGAAGGTGTTTCGGAGATTCAAATATCTTTGGACCTTGTGGCGTTTGAAGTCGCAATCTGGCTGGATACAGGAGTGCTATAGCTTCACCTTGAGCTATAAGGTCTCTGCAGTAAGGCGTGAATTCTCTCCTTTTCTTTGAGACATCTGCAGAATAGTCCTGGAAGATGAAGATTTTCCTCCCTTCAAAGTCAATAGGTGTCTTTTGTCTGTACGCTCTGAGAATTAGCGTTTTATCTCTGAAATTTAAGTAGCGCACCATTATCTGTCTAGGTACACCTTCCTGCTGGGGGGCTCCTACTCTGTGTGCTCTTTCTGCAGTGCAAGGTATGCTCGTAGATGGGAGTTTGAGTATGCCTGGGAGAATAGTTTCTACAAAGTTCATTAAGGCCCCCGAGGGGATAGACTCTGGCACTCCGACGATTCTGAGGTTGTTTCGTCTTGAACGGTTCTCCAAGTCATCTACCTTGGCTTGCAGCAATTTGTTTTGTCTTTGGAGAGTAGTGATAGAGGAGGTTGTGTCCCTGTATCTTTCTTCTCCCTCCGCTGCTTTCTGTTCCACAGTAGTTAGGCGTGTTGAGAAGGCCCTGAGGTCTGCGGACAAGCTATCCATTCCTGTCTGCAATTGTTCAATTTTAGGCAAGAAGAGCGCAGACAACTGTGATACAATAGGATGTGTGTCCTGCGTCGTGATAATGGATGTTTCTGGCAGTGACTGAGCCTGTTCTTGGTTCTCTGTTTGGGTTCTCTGGCGTCTCTCTGTTTGCTTTTGCCTTCCTGCCATGTTGTCAGTCTTTTTATTGTATGGAGTATAGTATTTTTGCATACAGGCTGCTCACAGCAAAGGTTCTGCTGTAATTATAGTTTAGTAGGAGAATTAAACTTCTTTCCCAGGACTAGGAGGGTTTGTTTCTATTCTGCTTCTGGAGGTTTGTGCATGGGGAGGGGGGTACAATTGGCTCCGGTCTAGTGTGCCATGTCTATTGTTGTCCCCTGAGTAGAATTTACCCTTGAGAGGTTGGTAGTCAGTCTCAGGTTAGGGTGTTGAACTCCTTAGATATCTGCTTCTTCAGCAGGTCGGACACTATTGTGCTACAGGTTTATCTCCTTCCCACGTGTGTTCTATCTGTGCAGGACTGATAGCATTATTGGGTTCTGTATTAACAGCTACCCTGTGATGAGCAGGCTTCCCTGCAAAATGATCGATCTCTCTCTGTGCCAAGCGTGTGGTAGAAAGTTATAAACCTGGGAGGAGGGGGGGTTAATAAGGCCACTGAGTCCCCAAAAGGAATAGCAGTTCAGTATGTTTGTTGTGCTTATAGTGTCTCTTAACGGTTTTTGAATAGGGCCGATATCCAAGATGGCCGCCGTTAGTTTGTTGCGCAGTTCTTAGGCTGTTAGGGTAAGTTGCCTTGTCAGTGTCTGATTTCTAAGAGCTCGGTTTTGGCTCTCCTCTGTGTTACCCCAGCCTATTCGGCTTCTCACCTACTCTTTTTTTGATGGTGCGGGAGGTCCGGTTTCTCTGATCGCCACCGCGATCTTACTCCAACTACTTGTTTATGCGGCTGCCGGCGGGGGAGCGGATCTAGGCGCTCCTCACTAAGTCTTGTCCGGGCAGGTGTCGCTTAGTTGTCCTGCCAAGGAATACAGTTTTCTGGGCACTTCAGGTGTTAAAAAGTACAGGTTTGTGAGCATAGACACACGGAGCTCAGCAAACCTGCGTCCTCTCGCCGTGCCCGCCCACCGGAAGTGTCGTTCATATGGGGTCTTATGTGGAAAGTGATCAGAGAGGGTTCTCTTTGGCAAATCTGTGTGCTTAGGCTTCTTTTTCTGAGAGTGAGACATAGTGTAACCAGAACAGAAAATTATGACCAAAGTTCCGCTGGGGTAGAGGTTCAGAAGTCTCCAATGCAATATAGAAGGTGGAGAACAGAGATTTGGCACCCCACCCAACAGGGAGCGCTCAGCACTGCATGATGCCTAGTAGGTAAATTTTTTTTTTTTTCCGTTTGGACTCTGCCTCTCCCACCGGGGACGTGTGCTCACTGTGAGCAGGTTAGGAAAAAGGATTGTGGGGTATGACCCGTGGGTAAGGGAGGCCCATGGGAAAGGGGGGTGGGGAGGCAGGTGTCAAAGATACAATGAGGGTGTATTAGATCCAGAGGTTCTGTTAGATCAGAGTGCTATTTTGGAGGAGTAAGGTAGATGAATGCAGTAGGGTGCTTCTATGTCTGGAAGCTGATATGTTAGTGCTTATAGGCTGTAAGTACAGTTCAGCAAATAGCCTTTCCCAAGACAATTGTTACATAATCCATAAGTATGATAAGTATAAAAAGGTCTTAGATAGAGAGTTGCAGTGGAATAAAGTTGACTATGCACTGCTTATGAATAACCACTGAGATGGAAGATATATGTTGCCCTTTGATCTGTGTATCTAGCACTGTGGTTAGAAGAAGCAATCCAGATCTTAGTGGGGTAGTAGATTATGTGTTGAGGCTTAAAGTGTTACCTCAGGGAATAACAGTAAAAACGTTGTAACTGTAAAATAACTCTAGAGGTAATGTTGATCAAAGTGTAGGTGAGCACAATACAGTCAAGGTGAAGTCTCTTTCTGAGCTTAATATAAATAGCTCACTTTGTATAATAATGGCTATAGTAAAGTTCAATACTTCTAACTTATCATAGGCACAACTGAAGATAACTTACTGCCAGGCTCTAACTCCGGTTAGGCCTCCTGCGGTCTCCACGTGGGCCTGACTCTGCTGGTTCTCTGTAGGCCACGATCCTAAGTGCACAGACAGCGTGCATATAACAAGCCGTCAAATGAGATGGAACGGCAGGATCAGCAGCATAGATCTAGGTGAGAAGGAGCGGGCAGTGAAGGCTTCCGAATTTTGGTATGTGAGTGTGTTCACTGAGGCTCGCATGTGAAAAGGCTAGCTAGCGATGCAGCTGGTCCCCTGCGTGGAAGTCAGCCAGGCTGCGTATCTCGGGCAGGAGCGTCACTGCGGTAATAGGAGGAAAATAGAGGCCAGCCTTCAGACAGATCAGTGAGCTTTGTAGCGCTGTCACCTCCGGTAATAGCCGATTCACTATTAAGTCCAGCTCCAGATAGCTTTAGGGTAGGATGTTGTAGATCGGTCCCGTCGCTGTGTTAGTGCAGCATTTAAACAGAGCTGTCCTCTCTACTTGTAGGTCCGGGAGTATAAAGACCTGTACAATCGAAGGCAGAGGGTACAAATAGAGTAGTAAAACAAGGGGATAAAAAAAAAGTAAAATATTTATGATATTGTTGAAAAATAAAGGGAAATATAGCACTTGGGCTGCAGAGCACACTATAGTTGTGACTGCTCAGTAACGTGGCTAGCTCCGCCCCCCCCGAACAGTGGGACTTTTAATCATGTATGTTATATGGTTCTATCTGCAAATGTGTAGCTATACTTAGGATTCTGATATGCACGACACGGATGCCTCCGATATGGAGGATGTGTCTTGTGATGAATAATCAATGCCCATCAGTTATGTTCGATTGCCGTTCTAGAGTACTCTCTTCTCCCGAAGCAGGGAGCTTAGAGTGCATTGAGCCATCCACCTCCGAGGTTTCCATGACCCTTGAAGCGAGTGTCCCAGTCCATTTCCTGGCTATGCACGCAGTTGTCCCTATGGCCTTTACTCCTTCTCCGGAGGGTGGCTTGTTTCCTCCAGAGGTTACGGCACGGTTCCGCATGGCCATTTCTATGGCATTGAATCATTTTATATCTCCCAAGTTAAGTATTTCTAAGATACTGTCCGTGTTCCCGCTCGTCGAGCGTGGGATCGCCCGATTCAGTTTGACCTTCTGGGGAAGCGATAGCCCCTGTGGCTTCAGGGGCCCCTATCTTGGAGCCAGGGTCTTAAGTTGATCTGGCCTTCCATTATAGACTGGCTCGCTTTAGTGTTCTTTAAGACCTGTTTTGGCAATGTTGGAGGATCCGAGGCCTTAGAAGCTGAATGGCAAAATGGATATGACGTTTGGGGATGAAGCCAATCACCTTAACATCGCCATTTTTTCTTTTGCTTTATGTTTTTCGGTTCCAGGTCTAAGCTTGGGTGAATGGGGCTCTTAATCGGCTGGTTCCGTTGTCGTAAACATTCACCTTGGGCGTTCACCCGATGGGTGCTGCCTTCATTTTATTTTCTGATCCGGATGAATGTGTTTAATTTGTTTTTTCTTAAGCTCATGTCTGTTAGATTTTCGTTTTTATGAATGTTCTTCTCTTAAACCGATACTTGCGACTTAAGTTGCGTGGGCACTTTCTCGGAAGTTGCACACTTGTTGAATAATAGAATTTAGTTTTTCTAGTTAAGTTATCGATCCTTTGGGATGAATTTTCTTGGACCTTGGGCAGTTCTAGCGTGTCCTTATACCAGGCAGCTACTGGTCGGATACTTTTTTTCGGCTGTTACCAGGGTCTCTTGGCCTATTCTATGGACTCCGGGCTCGGATCCTACCGAAGTATGAGGCCTGTTGTTTAAATACAACCCCTCCTAATGGAGAGTTATGAGTGCCAATCTAGGTTGGCTGTTCGGGCTTCTCACCTGGGATACGGATCTGTTTTTGCAGACATCATGGTTCTTCAGGTTCCCGTGTGGAACAGTTATTCTATTCTTGGAAGTGGGAGATGTGTGTGTGACCTATGTGCTCTGGTTTGCCGAGCGATTTATTAATTTGCATTTTCATTCGAGGTTCTTTCGGATGATGACTCTTTAGCCTATAAAGCATTTTATTGCGGAGGTGGAGTTTCCTTCCTTCCAACCTTGGGAAGGCCCTCTGGTGGCTCAGTGAAAATTCACTGGATATAACTTTAGACCTGAGTTCAAGACCCGATGGGGACATGACAGTTCTTAAGTTAGGCGATTATAGCTCAGTGGTAGAGCATTTGACTACAGATAAAGAGGTCTCTGGTTCAGATCCAGGTGTCTCCTTTAATGGGCGAGCATATTCTTTCTCTGCTCAGAGTTGTTACTCCGAGTTGGTGTGCAGGGGTTCCCTGCCTTCTGTGGGGAGCTGAGAAGCTCCAGCTGTTGCCTGCTTAACGAAGATTTTGGAAGATAGATCCTTCAAGGATCTCTGGCTGTTGTCTCTTCCATTACCCTTGGTCTGACCATGGTCTCGACATTCGGGTGTATTTCTGTCCTCGTTGCAAATCTAGCCTTGGGGCTTGTCAGTGAAGGGGCAAGGTTGGTTATGGAGAGCCGCCCTCTGGGGTCAGGTAGTTGACCATTTATTCTCAATGGCAAGCAGGGTACAGGCTTCTCATTCGCCGGTGTTGGTTGCTCCCTTGCCTGTGTGTGTAGCATGTATTATCGTTTGCCTACAAGATTTCTGTGTGATCCAAGTTCCCTGGGGCCAAGTCTACGGACCTTAGAGGTGTGTTTCTCCGTGTAGGAGGCATCTTAGGGTTCCTCTGGAAGTTGGATCTTTGGTTGATTCCTTTTTCGAGGACCCTGACTCAGGTCGATGTCTCTTCTTAAAGGGTGTGGACGATTCGATCTCACACTAGATGTTTGTGGTCCGGCGGGCCTCTCTCCATAGAGGCTGGGGCTTTGTGAGAGATGCCCCGTTTTGTGGTTTAGGCTTTAGGTCCTGACGGTCCCCTACTGGTCTTCTGACGCATTTGCGCTGTTCCTGTAGACTTCAGGTATCCTCACCTGGGTTGGCGATATGGCCGAGGGGTCTCGCCTCTATCGTAGGGTAGGTTTCAGTAGTTTATTTCCCTTCTCTTCTAGAGCGGGGCTAGGGTTCTCCGGGTTCGGAGTTACCTTAGTATTTGGAGCGACCTGTGGGTCTTGCCTTGTAAGGGTCTTTTCCTTTGTGTTCCAGAATCCTGGAAGAGGAATTGCAAAGTGAAGTCTGGTTCCTGCAGCGGGAGGATGAGGGTTTGATCCCTATGGGGCTCCTGTAATATGTTGGATTCTGATATATGGATGCTGAGCGCCCTCATATGCATGCCTCTATCTGGGATTCTGGGAGAATATCTATGTACTAGACTCGGCCACAATGAGTGACCACGTCCCTATGTGGCTTTACTACATAGACAACGTGTTCCTCTTGTGGAAGGGCACGGTATTACAACTGAGGTCCTTTGTTGAATCTTTGAACAATGAGACCTTTAATCTCAAGTTTACTCTTACCTGTGATCCTAAAACAATTAATTTTTTAGATGTAACTGTTACAGCACATGAAGGTGTTTTGGCAACAAAGGTTAATCGAAAAATTACCTCTACAAACAGTATACTGAGAGCTAACGGTTTTCATCCCAAACATCAAATTAGAGGCATCCCGGTGTCGCAATTCTTTCGGGCTCAAAGGAATTGCACAACTAATGATGACTTTATTGAAGAGTCTAAAGAGCTGACAAAACGTTTCAGGGATAGAGGGTATCCAAAAAAACTGATCAGTCAGGGGCATACCAACACCAAAGCGATCAGTCTCAAGAAGGAAGTATTTTCAGTGTCTCAGCGAATAAATCTTATAAGAGTGGAGGACAACAAGGGACAATAAGATTTATAACAAGGTATAATGAGAGTTGGGATGATTTACGTAAAATAATGCAGCGGTATTGGCATATTCTTCAGACTGATACCAAATTAAATCAAATCCTTACTACCCAACCGCTCATGACAGCACGTAGGGCACCCAATTTACATGACAACCTGGTTCACAGTCATTTTAATCGACCACAAAACAGTCATAATTATTTGAATAGAACAAGCATAGAACCAGGCTGTTATCCATGCAAACAATGTAAAGCCTGTAACTATATAGAGAGAATACGTTTTTTCTCAGATGGCAAAGGCAAAGTTTACAAGATCCGTTCCAAGATTACATGTAGGACGGAAGGGTTGGTTTACCTAGCTAAATGTAATTGTCCCCTCTACTATGTGGGCAAAACCACAAGGGCCCTCCGTGACCGAACTCTTGAACACAAGAGACATTGAACATGATGTGACAACTTCCAGTGTGGCAAGACACTTTACAGAATACCATAACTCATCCCCGAATTGTTTTAGACTAATTGGTATTGACAAAGTCAGTTTGGGAATTAGAGGGGGCAATATAGATAAAATATTGCTTCAACGTGAAAGCAAGTGGATCTTTAATTTAGGAACCCTTACTCCCTTTGGCCTTAACGAAGAAAACAATTTGGGTAATTTTTTTATAAACATAAGATTTATCACTGTAGTATAAAATATGTTCAGCTTAACTAAATTACTGTTACTTTAAGAGAACCTAGCAGTGAATAATGAGTTCTGGAAAAGTATATCACTGTCACTTTAAGAGAGCCATATCTACCAATAAACAGCATTAATCAAATAAATGGCTATTAGTATGTACAAAATACTAGTGAGCAAAAATGGGTTAAAGTATTTATTATATGCTTAACACACATGATTACTTGCTGTATACGGAAGAGTCGGAATGGTTTAACATATTTATTGCATTTATGTAACGAATTGTTGATATAGGAACCTATATTCACCAGCTTTAATTCCGGAGGCGGTTGCACATTGTAAAGCCTTAAAAGAGGACAATGCTAAACTCTATTATACACTAGCCCGGATGAAGCCTAATTAGTGGTGAAACGTACGTTGGCAGTAGCTCAGTCTGATTCTGAGCATCTCAAAGGAAGACGCATTCAGCGGTTACTGCAGGAGTCATTTCTTTTACGGTTTCCGGCCAAGCAGGAAGTGAGACGGTGTAGGAGGAGAAAGTGCGTTTACTGGGATAACCCGGTCTTCGGCCGTGAGTGTCTGTTAGGAGTTCCTTCCAGGATCACCATTGATCTTCAACTGCACAAGTTACCCTGCAACAGGCCTGTATAACTGTATACTTTGGCGGATTACAAATACGTAGACTCATCTATAACACGGTTAACAGAAACAAGTTTAATCTTATGAACTGCAGTTGCTTTTGGTCCAAAGCTTACAGCTAACGATAAGTATCTTATACCACTGCTGCTTATCACGAACTTGCTGCTTTAATACCGCTGTATTTATTTGTTTGTGTCTGTTCCTTTTTGTTCTCCACTTCCCCACTCTTCTGTTTTGATGTGCATTAGACAGGTATTTGCATTAACTTACCTGTTATTTTCCACACTTAGTTTTGTGTTCACTGTGCACAGTAGGTAGTTTATAGAGGTTGTAAACTTTTACTCAGTAAAAAGTATATTGGACTAAGAGTGCTGTTGTGAGGTATCTTTTTTTTTTTTTGTTGTTCTTTATTTATGCATATGGATGCTGAGGGTCTGAGGGCCTTCTTCCCTTGGGAAGTGTCTCTTGTTTTTAGAGAAGACAGCCGTGTAGGGGGTTTCATACCCGAGCACAATGTCTAGCCTGACTCATGGTAGCATACTGTTTGTGGTAACGGTCAGCGGTCTGACCGGGGGCTTTGTTCCTATGTTGACCCTTCCTTTCTCTTCCGGAAGTCTGGGATTCTTTTCTTTGGTCTTGAGTAGCCTTTGGACTGGGACCATTATCCTAGAGGGAAGATTGGGGGTCAATTTACTCTATGCAGGGTTGACAGTTTTCCTTAGAGTCGGTTCTCTCCTTTGTGGGAGGTCTTGGATGTCCTCCTCCTTTTCCACTCGCATTCAGTGCTGGGAGGGGGTGCTCCTTGGTGCCTGATATTCAGAGGGCTGTGAGCCCTTGTAGGTTTGCAGTTTAACCCAACTGCATCTATTGCACTTTGAGGGTGTATCCAGCTGCGTCTAATTGCACTTTGACTGGGTGTTAGCAAGTTTTGAAACACCTTCGGTGTTTGGGTTTAGCAACAGTGAGTCAGCTTTCTACCTGGAAGCTGGCCATTGGGAGTTCCTGTTCAGACGGTGGGTGTTATTTTTTTGAGAACTAACTAGCTGCTGGGATAGTTATCCTATTTCTGCTGTCTAGCTTGCAGATCTAGATCTGATATGAGGCATCAGGGTAACTCATGGTTTTCCTGAAATACCTTTTGGGTATGGTTCAGGGTCAGGGATATGAGGGTGTTAGAGTCCTTTTTGGGACATGTTTCCCTATGTATGGATCTCTTTTTCTTCGGTCCTTTGTGTTTCTAGGGAGTTCGTCTCCCTGGGCGTTGCTTGTGTACAACAGCCATGGGTTGTTCTATGTTCTACAGAGTGGAATGATCCTTTGTATTTTTCTTGAGATTCTGTTTCCATTTTTGGGTACAGATAGCGGTCCTTGTCTTGGCTGGGTAACTTCATAGGAGTTGTGATCCGCGGGACTGACTCCTCGGAGGTTGTTTGGGTTTGACGGACTCTGGGACTGAGTGGTTTAGTTCGGCCTTGCCCGCGGTGTAACTAATGTGCAGTTAACTGGGCTTCGGGTTTTCACCTGTCTATACTTTTAAGGGTGTCGAGTAATCAGGCTGTGGTGCCTTTCGAAGGGGCCGCATTTTGTACCCACCCGTTGTTTGCATTCAGTGTCCTCTAGCTTGGGTATTGTTTTCCCAAAAGTAATGAATGCAGCTGTGGACTCTTCCCTTTTAAGAAGAAAAACATAAATTATGCTTACCTGATAATTTCATTTTCTTCTGAAGGGAAGAGTCCATAGCTCCTAGCCGTGTTTTTATCTGAGGCGGCTGTCATTTTTTGTCCTCCTGGCACCTTTTTTCTCCCTGATGTTTCTCCTACTGTTCCTTGTTCCCTCGACAGAATGACTGGGGATGAGGGAAGTGGGGGAGGTATTTGGGCCTGTGGCCGGGTTCTGTATTTCCCAAAAGTAATGAATGCAGCTGTGGACTCTTCCCTTCAGAAGAAAATGAAATTATCAGGTAAGCATAATTTATGTTTTGTAGATTTTTTTTTGGAAATTATATTAAAATACTTATTAGCACTTCTTTTTTTTTTTTTTTTTTTTTTTTTTTTAACCGCAGATAACTCAAAATGTTTTATGGCACTTTAAGCACATGGAAGTGTTCTCCCTATTTAATGGGCACACCATCCAGCAAAACCACTTGCTAAAATTTAATCCAATATTAAAGTGAATGTAAAGTTGAATGAGTGTCCGGTTTTTAAAAATACTATTAAAAACAGGGGCTCTTTTATTCAGTAAACTTTAGATTGTTTTTTTTTTTTTTTTTTAAATACTTAAATTTTTCCTTAGGAAACCCAGATCGGCAATACTCCGCCCGCAGCTCCTCTGTACTTACCCCAGCAATGGCGAAACCGGCTTCCTCCAATCATGGTGTGCACCCCGGAGCGTCCATCTTGTGAGGCCATGCACCGATTTGGAGGAAGCCGGTTTCGTCATTGCTGAGGTAAGTACAGAGGAGCTGCAGGCGGAGTATCGCCGGTCTGGGTTTCCTAAAGGAAAAAGGTAAGTATTTTTTAAAACAAAAATGCTGCAATGTTAAGTTTAATCAATGAAAGTGCCCCTGTTTTTAATAGTATTTTTAAAAAACGGGCACTAATCCATTTAACTTTACATTCACTTTAAGCTAGTTTTTTTTCTCTCCAATGATTGGTACACAAATTTATCATTTAAATAAATGTTGTTAAATTATGCAATTGATGTGTGTTTTAGCTAGCTTAAAGGGACTGTAAACCTTTACCATCAAATGACATTAATCATGTTAGTGATTATATGTTAAATATTTTTAAGTCATTTTGCAGAGTATAAGCGCTAAGGAAGCGAGTTATAATCATTTGTATAAAGTACCTTGTTTGTCAATGCACTATCCACCCAGGCAGCCGGAGATATATTTTTTTTTCATTGACAGTGCTGCAGGGCCGTTTTGTCAAGCCTTACATTCCTCACGCCCCTTTTCTGATCCGGAGTGCGCATTTACACTTAATTTGCGCATGTGAACTGCCATCACTGAGCTTCACAATATAAGTAGTGGATCGCGATGCTAACCGCATTGCGATGTACTGCTTATATGCTAAGTAATCACAAACGATCTATACTAAAATTGCCCCTTTTAGACCATAACGAGTAAATATAAATAATATAGTATATATAATATAAATAAATAAATAATATAAAGAACATGTACTATAGAAAAAAATGGGTTAATAATGTTTTAAATATTGCTTAAAGTATAATCCACTTAATATTAAAAATAATGGCATTTTTACTATATACTTTTTTGAGTTGCTCGTTCGTTTATAGGAGTTACTCACCGCTCATTTAGACACAGAATCTCTCTATGTACGACGAAGCATTGAGATTCTGTGTATACGGCTGAAGACTGAGTTTAATACGCATGCGCAAGTGGATAGGGAACACGCGCTGTCAAACTTTAAGACGGACGTTCACTCAGCTGTTGGCTGCAAGGGCAATGACGGTAAGTATTTGGAAAAAAAAATTAATTTGTAGGGGGACAGAAGATGCGTTTTTGGGTAAGTATAAGATATAATTCTTAAACGCTTCCACTGCGCTTTTGGTCTGCATGGTAAGACTGCAAATTATAACAAAATATATATTTTAAGTTTAATGTTAAAAAAGTTAAAGGTTTACAGTCCCTTTTAAGCAACATTGTAATATTTTAACAGTTTCTGTTATTTATAAAATGAATAATCTGCCCCACTGGCTGCTTCATAATGCTGCCCAGCTGGCAATATTTTCTGCGGAGAACACTGCATGGTTAGTCACCTCCAGAGCAGAAATGCCCTACTGGTGGCTAGCTAGACCTGGTGAGCCAATGACAAGTCATGTGTGTAATCGCCAATCACCAGCTTACCCCCCAGTAGTGCATTGCTGCTGCAGAGCATATGCACATCCTACTTTTCAAGAAAAGATAACTAGAGAACATAGTTAATTTGAATATAGAAGTGAATGCAAGTGTCTTAAAATGACATGCTCTATCTGAAACATGAAAGTTCATTTTTTTTTCCAACCGAATGATTGGAGCTGTTAAAGTATTGACCTAATTTTACTTGCATGTTTTTTTGCTTTGGTGTAAGCATGAAGATTCATTTGCTAAAAGCAATCTCTAAAGTATTGCACAAAGCTTAATTAAAAAAAATCATAGTTTTTGTTTGTGTTGCTTTTTATGATTTTAATTAGATCTTTAATGGCACATAGTAATGACAGTAAACGTAGAAATTAATGTTATTATGCAACATTAACTTAATGTTTTGTGAGATTTAAGCCTGCAAAGCTATACTTACCTTGCATTCTTTGCCAGCCTCTTCTGATCCTATCTTTTAAAAGTGCGTCATTGAACTAAATGTTCTGCAGCCACAGGCTTTTAATAAAAGGTAGGATCAGAGGAGGCTAGTGAAAAACGCAAGGTAAGTAATAGTTTTGTGGGCTTAAATCACCCACAACTCTATTTCTTTCCTAAGATATGGTGAGTCCACGGCTTGAGTAATTACTGTTGGGAATATCACTCCTGGCCAGCAGGAGGAGGCAAAGAGCACCATAGTTAAACTGCTAAGTATCACACAACCTTTGCCCACAACCCCCCGTCATTCTCTTTGCCTTCAGTGCATGGAAGAGGTGAAGTTTAGGTGTCTGAAGAAAAATTTTGATTTCATCTACAAACAAGTTTTGGGGTATAGCCGTATTCCACGTCATTCCACGTCATTCCTTGCAGTCGGGTAGTGGCGGCTTTAATGCAGTTAGGAATTTCTAAAGAGGTACGAACTGCGTCTTCCTAACAATTGCTGCCCTAGTTTAGAAAGCCAGAGTTGGCTACTCTGTTCTTTCTTTTTCAAAGGTCTCTGTGAAAAACTGTATTCTTATACTTTTGTAACTGTCTACATGACGGACAGAGGAGCAAGTGCTTTTTCTTCCAGTTGGGGGAGACCATGCACTTAACAAATTAAGACACAACTTTTCTATTGGGACATAGATAATCCTGTTGAATGGGTTACACTGAGGCATGAAGCAGGCACTGTAGCATGTGTGAGACTAACATTTAAACTCTCTTAAACAGAAAGGGTAAAATGTTTTTATTAGGCTTTGTTTTCTGACACATATTTACTTGATAAAACAATACAAGTTTAAACTGAAAGTAAGGCTGAATTTTCAGCATATTATTCATTTCCCCTTTGCTTTAAAATAAAATGATGCGGGGGCGTGTCCAAGCCACAGCCATGTTCAGACGCTGAATTCTGCAGCTCCTAAGGCACCATAAACAATTTATGGATTATCTCACTATTGCTATGCCATCTTTCATGATAGCTCTGAATATCACCTATAAAGAAGTTCTGGAGTCAGATGATACTTTTATCTTTTGAATACTGCTACCAATGAATCCGATCTGATCAGGATATGTACTGGCGGCCTAGGTTATACTATTAACATCCTCCCCCCCCCCCCCCGGTTTGACATTTGCCTTGCCGGGTAAAGCTTCATACTGCTAATCCCTGATGGAGTAGTTTTACATAAACGCCACCATATTGCTGGAGGATCTAGGATGCAAGTTCGCTGGACAGTTTAACGATCTCCGTGCCACTATTAGAGATGCGCTCATACAAGATGGCGCCGGACTCCGACAAGGCCCTGGTGCAGACACTGATCAGAGGGAGGACTCACCCATCGTGAAGCAACTCGCAGAGCTCCAGAGAGCTCCGACACAATACAGAGGACAGACTGGTCAAGACAACAGAACTCTGCTCCGTCGACAGTTCCACACCTCCCACTGAAGATTTTCTGACTAAGGTGCAGGGGAACACTTACTATATGCTCTACTTTCCTCCAAGCTCATGTTTCAGCCCATGCTACCCTATGCTGGATCCCTTACCCCTAAGCACGCACCGAGGAGGTGCGGACGACTCCCGCGGGCGTGCGCTGCGGGTTATCTACACACTTGGGGAACACTTGGAGTGGAAGGTGAGAGGTTTGCTGAACAAGCTCTGGTTCCCTGTTAAGACAAACAATATTACGGATCCACTTACAAGGGTACTCGACGATACTACATGGCAGTCACTAGTCTCCTACGGCTCTGTTTGTTCGGATACCAGATCAGGCGTAGGCTGAAGTATAAAGGGTTTTGCTCTTCCCTCTCGCTCCTAGAACTTGAGCTCCAGCCTATTTTTGACTACCTTCCTAGTTTGCTGCGTTCCTTACCTGTTTGATTAGAAGAGTATAATATCCAACAGTTCCCAGTTCATATAACTGCAATGAGAATTGCCATCTCTGTTCCTGGTGGGTCATATAAGAATCACAGGTCAATCCATTAGATCCCCAAGAGTGGACAGTTTGTCTGAAAAACGTTATTCCCCTAAGTCTGATGCTGGCTAGTAACCAAGATATTTGGATTGTTGGCGGTCCCCCAACAGGCACTCTCGCTTCCACATAAAACTCAAGGGCTGTTTTATCAAGACGCTTTCCTGACACTTACTCAGACTTATGTTTCATAGATGTTGAACATCTTACAACAGCCTACACATCGTTATTTATGGGTATATTATTGATCGAGACCAAAAGCCACCCCTTTATTATTTTGGAGAGCCTTCTTCTCAACCTATATTGAGAGCCCTAACTATTATATATTACACTATTTTTGGAAAACAGATACTCAGAGCCTTCAGCATATTCATGCAGATATAAGAACAGCTTCGCATATATTCAATGTTCTCTTACTCATACAAGTCCTTGATAGCTGGCTTTTGTTTTACTCTGCATTCTATGTTCTAGATGTACTATTTGTTTTACTAATGTTCTAAAGTGCTAAAACCCATCACAACATCACATCTTGGCTAGCCCTGGTCTCCATAATTAATTCTATATTACAACCGTTTCATTTTATCATGGGTTCTATAATAGTTTAAAAGTGGTTATTTTATTATATTCCCTGCTCCCCTAGAATTTGTCCCCACTGTTAATAATGAGCCCAGGATGGTCCTAATGTGTAACTGAGGGAAAGTATATAATGATAACTACTCTATAGATATATTAGCTTGGACCACACAAAGTTCCAATTAGCTTAACCAAAACATAATCACTTAACCCATTACGGATTCATTAAGAGGAACGTCATTCATTGTTCTAAAAGCTGCACTAATCCTTATGTTATCCTGTCTGGTGTTGTATGAGCCATAGAATGTTCACTTTATCTAACAGTTTTACATATCCCTAGTTCTGTCTCAGTAGAAGAGCTTTTAATGTTTTAGGATTGCTCCTCAGTTTATACCTGAAAGCTTCTGGCCCTAATTTCTTTCATAACCCTCTAGATCCAAGTTAGATAAGACTTGGCCTGTTATACCTACAACTATTTATACATTATTTTAATAGCCCTCATATTCTATATTCATAAATTTTTCAGCTAGACCCATTTAACTCCCTAGTTTTAGGAACTTAGATTGCGTGAAGTACTGAACAAAATTTTATCCCACTCCTATTTGACTATAGCTCTAGTTAACTGCTTTTTGAGGTATGGGGTAAACTTTCTTTTAAGACTGAGCCTTCCTCCTCCGTTGTTAATAGAACCATTTGCTCACTGTTAGCTATTTATATATTTTTTTTTCTTTGTTTTGCTTACTATGCCCTCTCTTATTATCATAGGGGTCTATTATTGAGTGTATACTGTGTAATTCATTACAAATGTACATATGCTGTTCCGTACCAACAACTTAAGTATATATCTTGTGCATTTGGGAACTTTATCCTATAATCCCTGAAGTCCCATAGAATGCTTAGCATAGTGGCTTCTTTTGTTGTATCTTAGTCGCAATTGCTTCCATGCCCTAATATATTATAAAGCTAACAACACAGAGTATTATAACCAAATGCTGTTCACCTTTACCATTTCCAGCCATAGGGCTCTTTGAGATATTACAGCGTCCCACTCTGTATTTTGACGCTCCTCACTCGCCCTACTAACTATCCCATATTGCAGAGTTCTTCATGGCACTAACTTTAGAAACCTACCTTTAGGTCAACTTCACGCACCCATAAAGCTTACCTAACATGATTTGGGAACTTGCCCCAACCTATATAATTCCATGGATCTAGATGTACCATTACCCTGTTTATTCTCTTTTTAATGTCTAGTCCACTACATGTACTCTGTTATTTTTCCTTTAGTAGCTCCTTTCTGCGACCCCACAGCATTAATCTAATTTGCCCGCTGGAGGACAACTAACCAGCCTAGATGTGAAATGATTATGGGAAACATCATATACCGCCTACTATACACTTTACTCTATTATCTTAGGAACTAACCTATAGCCAACTTCTCCCTAGTTCACATATTGACCTTTTCATATGTTGAGCCTCCCTTATGTAGCATATAAGCTTGGTGAAACCCAAGAATGACCATAGATACTTTAGGAGAAATGTATGCTATTGATGTCCTCCAGCCCATTCTAAAATTATAATTAGCTCAACAGAAATCCTACTATACCATATCAGAGCAACAACACTATATCCCCCGAACACTTGGACATGTCCCCTTCCCCCTCCCTTTTTCTTTTCACCAGAGCGGCTCTTGCCCACTGAATCCCACCCCCCCCAAAAAAAAAATAAAGCCTAGATATTAACCCCCATCTTACCATAATACACTCCAAACAGATAAATTGCCTTATGGCTCACACAGTAAGTTGGGGCCCATCCTTATCTATTTTAACCTAAAGGTTTCAAAAAGAGGTTTCTGTAATATATGTCCCAGTTAATTATCCCTACCATAAGCAAGTCTCAAATATATATATATATATATATATATATATATATATATATATATATATATATATATATATTTATTTATCATCCTATAATTCATATCCCAGACATGCCTCTATACTCTCCGCCAGAACCTACATTTTCTTTGCTAACATTGCTGTTCTATTACTTGGTATCGTTCAAGCTCCCACTCAAAGGTATTTAGTTCAGTTCTGGATATGACATGGCAGGTATGATTATAGTACTGGCACCTTATTGTTCTGTTTCTGGACATATGTATTGTGACTATGTTATTATGTATTACCTCAATAAAAAACTTATTTAAAAAACAAACAAAAAAAATGCAACATTTTAAACTATCAGGTTTGAAAAACTGGTACTTAGTGTAACAGGAAGCTATTTTTAGTGCCTCTTTGTGTAGCAGCAGTAATTTGCTCTGCAGTTGCAGTCACATGACCGACTTTACTTCATAACGTTTGAGGAAAAAGTTTTTTTTTTCTCCATTTCTGGGTGATCCGGTCTTAATTGGTAGCACCTCAGTAATTGAGGCGTGGAGTTGCCTGAGAGGTATTTTAGAAGTTTATTTGATGTTTACTAAAACTTTTTTTTATAATTTTTCTCACATAATTTTAGCTGGGGATCGATCCCAAATTGGGATAAAATTTCTTGGCCTTATTTCTTTTGCAAGATGTACCGAGTCCACGGTTTCATCCTTACTTGTGGGATATTATCCATCCTAACAGGAAGTGGCAAAGAGAGCACCGACAGCAGAGCTGTCTATATAGCTCCCCCCTTAACTCCACCCCCCAGTCATTCTATTTGCCGGCTCTAAGCAGGAAGGGTAAAGTGAAAGAGGTGATAAACTGTTTGTTTTTATTTTCTTCAAGCAAGAGTTTGTTATTTTTAAATGGTACCGGTGTGTACTATTTACTCTCAGGCAGGAGATGGATGAAGATTTCTGCCTAGAGGATGAGGATCTTAGCATTTGTAACTAAGGTCCAATGCTGTTCCCACAGAAGCTGAGGAGTACAGGAAAACTTCAGTGTGAGGAACGGTTTCAGGCTATACAGCAATGAGGTATGTTCAGTCATTTTTTCTGGAGAGACTGTGATATTTCAGAAAGGCTGACAGTATCCCCAGGAGGGTAAGAGTAAGCAGTAATCCTAGACTTATAGTGGCATTACTAAGCTTGCATAAAGGGCTAAACTTATGGTTAACACTCAGTTTGAATGATATTAACAAACGGTTGGGTGTGCTGGGAGTGCTGTTAATAATCCTTTAAGGGACAACTGTATTGAGGGTACACTTGGCTTTTTGGGGTTTTTAGAACCCACATGGCTGGTAAAAACGCTTGGTGTGTTTTTTTGGAGGCCTTAGTAACATCGAGTGAGATGGGTGGGGCCTAATTTCGCGCCTCAGTTGCACAGTTTTCTCTAGACAAGCAGCAAGCTACAACACTTCTTGGGCCAAAACGAAGCTTTATCCCCTCATTACCAATCCCTAAGGGCAGGTAGGCGCCACAGCAGAGCTGTGGCAAGGTGCTGACAGGGTTTTTTCCGGTTTTTGGCACTTTGTCAATCCAGTTTCCATATTTGGGGGTTAATTGTTTAATTTACTTGTGGTGCAATCTTTCTAAAGCTTCTGGAATCTGCTGTAAAAATTACGAAAAATTTGAGGTATTTTTAAGCAGTTTTGCAGATTGTGTATGCCTTTTTTTTTCTCTTAAAGGCACAGTACCGTTTTTTAAAATTGTTCTTTTTTCACTGAATAAAGTGTTTTCCAAGCTTGCTTGTCTCATTACTAGCCTGTTCAACATGTCTGACATTGAGGAAACTCCTTGCTCAATATGTTTAAAAGCCATTGTGGAACCCCCTCTTAGAATGTGTCCCACATGTACTGATAGTTCTATAAATTGCAAACAGCATATTTTGACTTATAAGAGTTTGGCACTGGATGATTCTCAGACAGAAGGAAATCAGGTTATGCCATCTAGTTCTCCCCAAGTGTCACAACCAGTAACGCCCGCACAAGCGACGCCAAGTACCTCTAGTGCGTCTAATTCTTTCACCTTGCAAGATATGGCCACGGTTATCAATTCTACCCTCAGAGGTTTTATCTAAACTGCCTGGGTTGCAAGGGAAGCGCAGTAGCTCTGGGTTAAGAACAAATGCTGAGCCTTCTGACGCTTTAATAGCCGTATCCGATGTACCCTCACAATGTTCAGAGATAGGGATGAGGGATTTGCTGTCTGAGGGAGAGATTTCTGATTCAGGAAAGATGTTCCCTCAGACAGATTCAGATATGACAGCATTTAAATTTAGGCTAGAACACCTCTGCTTATTGCTCAGGGAGGTTTTAGCAACTCTGGATGATTGTGACCCTATTGTAGTTCCAGAGAAATTGTGTAAAATGGACAAATATTTAGAGGTTCCTGTCTTCACTTTTGTTTTTCCGGTCCCTAAGAGGGTTTCGGACATTGTTGCTAAGGAGTGGGATAGACCAGGTATTCCGTTCCCTCCCCCTCCTATTTTTAGACGATGTTTCCCATATTCGACACCATGCGGGACTTGTGGCAGACGGTCCCTAAGGTGGAGGGAGCTATTTCTACTCTGGCTAAGCGTACAACTATACCTATTGAAGACAGTTGTGCTTTCAAAGATCCTATGGATAAAAAGTTAGAGGGTCTCCTAAAGAAAATTTTTGTTCATCAGGGTTTTCTTCTCCAGCCTATAGCGTACATTGTTCCTGTAACCACTGCAGCTGCCTTTTGGTTCAAGGCTCTGGAAGAGGCGCTTCAGGTGGAGACCCCATTAGATGATATTCTGGATTGAATTAGGGCTCTTCAGCTAGCTAATTCTTTCATTACAGATGCCGCTTTTCATCTGGCTAAATTAGCGGCAAAGAATTCAGGTTTTGCCATTTTAGCGCATAGAGCGTTATGGCTTAAGTCCTGGTCGGCTGATGTGTCATCAAAATCTAAGCTTTTGACCATCCCTTTCAAGGGTAAGACCCTATTCGGGCCTGAACTGAAAGAGATCATTTCAGATATCACTGGAGGGAAGGGTCATGCCCTCCCTCAGGATAAGTCAAATAAGACGAGGACCAAACAAAATAATTTTCGTTCCTTTCGAAACTTCAAAGTGGTCCCGCTTCCTCTTCCCCTGCTGCAAGGCAAGAGGGGAATTTTGCTCAATCCAACCCAGTCTGGAAACCTAACCAGGCTTGGAACAAAGGTAAACAGGCCAAGAAGCCTGCTGCTGCCGCCAAGTCAGCATGAAGGGGTAGCCCCCGATCCGGGAGCAGATCTAGTAGGGGGCAGACTTTCTCTCTTTGCTCAGGCTTGGGCAAGAGACGTTCAGGACTCCTGGGCTGTAGAAATCATAACCCAGGGGTATCTTCTAGATTTCAAAGATTCTCCTCCAAGGGGGAGATTCCATCTTTCTCAATTGTCTGTAAACGAGTCAAAAAGAGAGGTGTTCTTACGCTGTGTAGAAGATCTATTTTCCATGGGAGTGATCTGCCCAGTTCCAAAGACAGAACAGGGGCAGGGGTTCTACTCCAATCTGTTTGTGGTTCCTAAAAAAGAGGGAACCTTCAGACCAATCCTAGATCTCAAGATCCCAAACCAATTCCTCAGAGTCCCATCCTTCAAGATGGAGACCATTCGGACTATTTTACCAATGATCCAGGAGGGTCAATATATGACCACCGTGGACTTAAAGGATGCGTATCTACACATTCCTATCCACAAAGGTCATCACCAATTTCTCAGGTTTGCCTTTCTGGACAAGCATTACCAGTTTGTGGCTCTTCCCTTCGGGTTGGCCACGGCTCCCAGAATTTTCACAAAGGTGCTAGGGTCCCTTCTATGCCGCGGGCATAGTAGTGGCGCCTTATCTAGACGATATCCTAATTCAAGCGTCGACTTTCCAACTAGCCAAGTCTCACACGGACTTCGTGTTGGCCTTTCTAAGATCTCACGGGTGGAAGGTGAACGTGAAAAAGAGTTCTCTTTCCCCTCTCACAAGAGTTTCATTCCTAGGGACTCTGATAGACTCGGTGGACATGAAAATATTTCTGACGGAGGTCAGGAAATCAAAGATTTTAGCCACCTGCCGAGCTCTTAATTCCATTCCATTCATTCCATTCCTCGGCCGTCAGTGGCTCAGTGTATGGAGGTAAAAGGACTAATGGTAGCGGCAATGGACATAGTCCCGTTTGCTTGCTTACATCTCAGACCACTGCAACTATGCATGCTCGGACAGTGGAATGGGGATTATGCAGATTTATCTCCTCAGATAAATCTGGATCAGGAGACCAGAGATTCTCTTCTTTGGTGGTTGTCACAGGATCACCTGTCCCAGGGAAAGTGTTTCCGCAGGCCAGCGTGTGTTATAGTGACGACGGGCGTCAGCCTACTGGGCTTGGGGTGCAGTCTGGAATTCCCTGAAAGCTCAGGGTTTGTGGACTCAGGAGGAGGCCCTCCTACCGATAAATATTCTGGAATTAAGAGCGATATTTAATGCTCTTCAGGCATGGCCTCAGCTGGCTTTGGCCAGATTCATCAGATTTCAGTCGGACAACATCACGACTGTGGCTTATATCAATCATCAGGGGGGAACAAGGAGTTCCTTAGCGATTATAGAAGTTTCCAGAATAATCCGATGGGCAGAGACTCACTCTTGCCATCTATCAGCAATGTATATCCCAGGGGTAGAGAACTGGGAGGCGGATTTTCTAAGTCGTCAGACTTTTCATCCGGGGGAGTGGGAACTCCATCCGGAGGTGTTTGCTCAACTGGTTCAGCTATGGGGCACACCAGAATTGGATCTGATGGCGTCAGAATGCCAAACTTCCTCGTTACGGGTCCAGGTCAAGGGATCCTCAGGCAGTACTAATAGATGCTCTAGCAGTACCCTGGTCGTTCAACCTGGCTTATGTGTGTCCACCATTTCCTCTCCTTCCGCGTCTGATTGCCAGAATCAAACAGGAGAGAGCTTCAGTGATTTTGATAGCACCTGCGTGGCCACGCAGGACTTGGTATGCAGACCTGGTGGACATGTCATCTCTGCCACCATGGTCTCTGCCACTGAGGCAGGACCTTTTTGATTCAAGGTCCGTTCAAGCATCCAAATCTAATTTCTCTGCAACTGACTGCTTGGAGATTGAACGCTTGATAAGTGGGGTTTCTCTGAGTCGGTCATAGATACCTTGATTCAGGCTCGAAAGCCTGTCGCCAGGAAAATCTATCATAAGATATGGCGTAAATTTTCTTTTTTGGTGCGAATCCAAAGGTTACTCATGGACTAAGATCAGGATTCCTAGGATTTTGTCTTTTCTCCAAGAGGGATTGGAGAAAAGATTGTCAGCTTGTTCCTTAAAAGGGCAGATATCTGCTTTGTCTATTCTATTGCACAAGCGTCTGGCAGATGTCCCAGACGTTCAGGCTTTCTGTCAGGCTTTAGTTAGAATCAAGCCTGTATTTAAACCTGTTGCTCCGCCATGGAGTCTAAATTTAGTTCTTAAAGTTCTTCAGGGGGTTCCGTTTGAACCCATGCATTCCATAGATATTAAGCTTCTATCTTGGAAAGTTCTGTTTCTAGTTGCTATCTCTTCAGCTCGAAGAGTTTCTGAACTATCTGCATTACAATGTGACTCGCCTTATCTTGTTTTCTATGCTGAGAAGGTGGTTTTGCGTACCAAACCTGGGTTCCTCCCTAAGGTTGTTACTAACAGGAATATCAATCAGGAAATTGTTGTTCCTTCCCTGTGTCCTAATCCTTCTAAGAAGGAACGTCTGTTGCACAACTTGGACGTGGTTCATGCTTTGAAGTTTTTCAGGCAACCAAAGATTTTCGTCAAACATCTTCTTTGTTTGTTCTCTATTCTGGAAAGCGTAGAGGTCAAAAGGCTACGGCTACCTCTTTCCTTTTGGCTGAAAAGCATCATCCGTTTGGCTTATGAGACTGCTGGACAGCAGCCTCCTGAAAGAATTACAGCTCACTCCACTAGATCGGTGGCTTCCACATGGGCTTTTAAAAATTATGCTTCTGTTGAACAAATTTGTAAGGCTGCAACTTGGTCTTCGCTTCATACCTTTTTCCAAATTTTCCAAATTTGATACTTTTGCTTCTTCGGAGGCTATTTTTGAGAGAGAGAGGTTTTGCAAGCAGTGTGGTGCCTTCCGTTTAGGTTCCTGTCTTGTCCGTCCCTTCATCCGTGTCCTAAACCTTTGGTATTGGTATCCCACAAGTAAGGATGAAACCGTGGACTCGGTACATCTTGCAAAAGGAAACAAAATTTATGCTTACCTGATAAACTTCTTTCTTTTGCGATGTACCGAGTCCACGGCCCGCCCTGTCTATTCAAGACAGATAGTATTTTTTATGTAAGCCCCACGGCCCCACCCTTCATTTTAAGACAGTTATTCTTTTGACTATAACCTCAGGCACCTCTACACCTTGTGTTACTCCTTTTTCTCCATTTCCCTTCGGTCGAATGACTGAGGGTTGTGGGTAAGGGAGTTATACTTAGCAGTTTAACTGTGGTGCTCTTTGCCTCCTCCTGCTGGCCAGGAGTGATATTCCCAACAGTAACTACTCAAGCCGTGGACTCACCATATCCGGAAATAAATACATTTATCAGGTAAGCTTAATTTTTGTCAGGTATCTCAAGTTAATGTTGTACAATTCTGCATTAATTTCTATGTTCGCTGTTCCTTTGGATATTTTTAAAGTTTGTAATATCATGAGTTGACAAATGTATTTGAAATTTAGAAGCCACTCAAAATGCTCCAGAATCAGTCATACAGCTTTGTTGGTGCCAAGGAATGATTTTATATTTGTAAATATATTGTTTTTTTTAAACAAAGCCTACTATTTTGGCAAATAATATCTTCACTGAAAGTTTCCAGTTTATCACATTAGTTAACTATGTTGTACGCTTTCAAGTGCATATATCTTGGCTTATCCTAGATACCAATGAGAGACCCCCTCCTTTTGACTTCCATTCTTAGTCTTGCCAATCTTGTAATAAACGAACTAAGGTAGTTCTGTTCTTTCCCCTTTTGTTTGGAGTGCCCTTTTGTAGATGCAATGAATGAAGCTGGTCCGTTCCTGGGCAGGCTAATCTTAGTATGGGCTATTCTGCTGTGTATAGGGATAAAACCCTTCCCAGGGCCGATTAACATCTCAACGGGTTGGAAGACACTGTGTGCGTTTCGATACATAGAATAGACGATGGGATTTAAAGAGGGCACAAGCACTTGTTAAGTCTTTACAACTAGACTTTATGGAACACCAAGTGGTTAGCAACATCCACCACAGAAAACATGGTGTGTTGTAGCACCACTCTCCCACATAACAAGCAGCATGTCTCTAATGTTCCCATTATCTGATTTGGTGAGATTCTGTTAGACGTCTTGTAAGTATTTCAATGTCCTTCATGGATTCTTTTAAAGGCAATTTATTTTGGCAAATGTGTATCTCATTAAGGGGAGTTCATTACGTGAAGGAGAGACACTTTTACAATATACAGCTCAATAAAATAAGTTGATTTCTCTCTTTGCTGGTAAGTTTTGAGAATTGGGCCCATAGAAACAGCCCAAAATCCATGTAAGATCCATCCAAGTAGTTTAAAAGGACTATTGCAGAATCCATTGGAGAATGGGTCTAAAGTGTACAAAAGGATTTTTCAAGCTCACACTTGGTTTAATCTCATCTATAAACACATGGCATGGTTAAAATTGTATCCTTTCTTTAATATGATGGTGGAGTCCACAATCTATAATGTGGGTATTTTTAGAGACTCAATACTCTTAACATGCCAGAACTTTGCTCTTCACTACCTAGAATTCCCTCTTACTACCGAGTTATAGTTTTCTTTTTAAAGATACGATGAGTCCACGGATTTCATCCTTGTGGGATATCGCCTCCTGGTCAGCAGGAGGAGGCCAAGAGCACCACAGCAGAGCTGTATATATAGCTCCTTCCTCCCCTCTCACTCAAGTCATTCTCTTTGCCTGTGTTAGTGATAGGAAGAGGTAAAGTGAGGTGTTAGTTTAGATTCTTCAATCAAGAGTTTTTTTATTTTTAAAATGGTACCAGTGAGTGCTATTTTATTTAGGATGTAGCTGTATTCCTTGTCAGCCTCTAGAGTTGAGCTACAGGTGGCTTTAAAGCAATGGGAACTGGTGGGATTCACTTCTCACTGCGCCTCCCATACTGAGTGCTGCCCTTCAGATGATGGTATTAGCAAATAATATTAACTAAGACCCTGTATGTCTCCACAGAACTACAGGAGGGAAGAAGGACCTCTTGAATGTGGGACTGATCATGCTGTCGCTCAGCTTAAAGGTATGTGCAGATTTTATATTCTGGGACATTAACTCAGAAAAGGCTGTGGCTGTTGCCTATTGAATAGTGGGGGATATAGACCTTCTGGAGCAAGGGCTACCCTTAGTACTATGTACCACTCGGCTCAAGGGGACACTTGGACATGTAGTGGGTGTATGTCACGACTAGGGACTTTGTTAAATTAGGCTCCTACTGTGACGACTGACTTTATTTCTTATGGTGCTGTGAGACGCTGGGGACACTTGTTACGGAGCTAGGAAGGCTCCGATATAGGGCTCTGAAGGTTTTCTGTGACAGGGGCTTGTTTATTAAGCAGGGTTCACAATCCAGCAATGTAATCAATTTATTTGATTTTTCCCGGCGATCGCATATTAGTTTCTTAGCCGGAAGATCACTGTCTTACCGCCCACGAAGGGCAGGGTTAGCTTTGCGCGCTTTAGACCGGATGTGTCTAGAAGCTGCGCATTTGTTTTCTGACGTCAGACACCCGGCAGATGATTTTGGCACTGTAAGACGTTCGCTAAGACCGCATGGTTGAAGTTTAAAGCAGGCGGTCTTAGGCGTTCAGGAGACTAGCAGGCAGTGGTCGGTGTGCCCTGGGGGCAGGTAGGCGCCGCAGCAGAGCTGTGGCGAGGAGGTGCACTGTTTAAGTCTTTTAAAGTGAATTGTTATTATTGCAATCACAGTTTCTCTTTATTTGGGACAGTAAAATGTGGGTATTTTATACTTAAAGACTCAGTTCCACTCTGTTTTCTTAGATTTTGTCAACAGTCATATTAGGCTGTTTTCATATTTTTGAGGGTTTAAATACATTAGATATTTAACAGTGCCACAATCAAAATTGTTTTTGCTTCTTCATTGTCATGGAGGATCTTCAGAGCATTACATGTTCCTTATGTTTGAATGCCAATGTGGAACCCCCTGTTACTTTTTGTCCCTCATGCACTGAGAGGGCATTACAGTTTAGAGAACAAATTTTCTTTAATAAAAGTTTGTCAAAAGCGAATGCTTCTCAGGGTTCTGCTGAGGAGATTCAGAGTACAGTAAAGGATAAATAGGAGCGCCTAAGGCTTAGGTATAATTCAGGAATTATGAATACATAAAAACAATTTATTACAATTTCTCATACAATAAAAAGATTCAGAGTATGCCGCAACTTTCTCCCCAAGCGTCACAGCCCTTAACGCCCGCTCAAGCGGCTCCAAGTTCCTCGGCAGCTTCTGGTGCAATCACACTGCAGGACATTGCTGCAGTTATGTCATCTACACTTTCAGAAGAGTTATCTGCCTTTCCAGTACTTCAAGGCAAACACAGTAGGAAGGATAACTACATGGTCCATACAGCTTCTGATGCTTTGATGGCGATCTCCGATGTACCCTCCCAGGGCTCTGAATTGGAGGGTATGGAGGTCCTATACGAGGGTGAACTTTCTGACTCGGGAAGTGTCTTACCTCTGACGGATTCAGATGTGGTGTCTTTCAGGTTTAAGCTTGAACACCTCTGCCTGTTGCTAAGGGAGGTTTTGGTGAGTCTGGACGACTGTGATGCAATTGTGGTTCCACCAGAAAAAATTGAGTAAGTTGGACAGATATTTAGAGGTAGGGGAAGAGCCACGGCGTGCGGCAGCACTAATCCGGAACACAAGAAAGGCAAAGGTCATCCAATGAGGAGTAGACTATTACCGGAGTGCCATAGCCAGGGAGATCAGCCCCAGAAACGGAAAGTACAAGGAAGAATAGGCAGGCACTACTCGGGGTGTAAAAGAACAAAATATTTATTATATCAACTTCCAAAAATGAATAAAGGAAGCCAAAAAGTCTCCAAAAGATACAAACACACAGACCAACAGAGGGACAGATGGCCCGACGCGTTTCGCGCCCCCTAGTGGCGCTTAATCATAGGCCCTATGATTAAGCGCCACTAGGGGGCACAAAACGTGTCAGGCCATCTGTCCCTCTGTCTGTGTGTTTGTATCTTTTGGAGACTTTTTGGCTTCCTTTATTCATTTTTGGAAGTTGATATAATAAATATTTTGTTCTTTTACACCCCGAGTAGTGCCTGCCTATTCTTCCAGATATTTAGAGGTACCTTCTTATTCTGTTGTTTTTTCAGTTCCTAAGAGGACTTCAGAAATTATTGCTAAGGAATGGGAGAGACCGGGTATTCCATTCTCCCCTTCTGTTTTCAAAAAAATGTACCCTATAGCTGACGCCATTAGGGACTCTTGGCAGACGGTCCCTAAGGTGGAGGGAGCTATTTCCACCTTGGCTAAATGAACTACTATCCCTATCGAGGATAGTTGTGCTTTCAAAGACCCTATGGATAAGATATTGGAGGGTCTCCTTAAAAAATCTATGTTCATCAGGGGTTGCTATTGCAACCGGCGGCCTGCATTGTTAAGACTGCGGCTGCTTATTGGTTTGATGCTTTGGAAGAATCTCTTAAAATGGAGACTTCTTTTGAAGGAAATTATTTCTGACATCACGGGAGGCAAGGGTCATCTCCTCCCTCAGGATAAGAAATCCAAACAGAGAGGTCGACAGAGTAATTTTTGTTCCTTTCGAAACTTCAAGGGAATCCCCCCCCCCTTCCTCTTCCTCTAAACAGGAAGGTAACTATTCGCAAACCAAGTCTACCTGGAGACCCAATCAGTCTTGGACCAAGAGTAAACAGTCCAAGAAGCCTGCTGCTGCTCCCAAGTCAGCATGAAGGGTTGGCCCCTGATCCGGGACCGGATCTAGTAGGGGGCAGACTGTCTTTCTTCATCCAGGCTTGGATAAGAGATGTTCAGGATCCCTGGACATTAGAGATAGTGTCTCAGGAATACAAGCTGGAATTCAGAAATTCTTCTCCCAGAGGAAGGTTTATTCTTTCTCGATTGTCTGTAGACCAGATAAAGAGTGAGGCGTTCTTACGCTGTGTAAAAGACTTCTCCTCCATGGGAGTAATTTGTCCCGTTCCAATTCGGGGACAGGGGTTTTATTCAAATCTGTTTGTAGTTCCCAAAAAAGCGGGAACTTTCAGACCTATCTTAGACCTCAAGAGTCTAAACAAGTTTCTCAGAGTTCCATCTTTCAAGATGGAAACTATTCGTACCATTCTTCCATTGATCCAGGAGGGTCAATTTATGACAACGGTGGATCTAAAGGATGCATATCTTCATGTTCCTATCCACAGAGATCATTACAAGTTCCTGAGGTTTGCCTTTCTGGACAAACATTTCCAGTTTGTGGCTCTCCCTTTCGGTCTGGCCTTGGCGCCCAGAATTTTCACAAAAGTTCTGGGGTTTTTATTGGCTGTTCTAAGACCCCGGGGCATCACAGTGGCACCTTATCTGGACGATATACTGATCCAGGCGTCATCATTTCAACTGGCAAGGTCCCATACCGACATTGTGCTTTCCTTCCTAAGAACCCACGGGTGGAAGGTAAATCTGGAAAAGAGTTCATTGGTTCCTCAGACAAGAGTACACTTTCTGGGAAATCTAATTGACTCTATCTCAATGAAGATTTTTCTGACGGAGGTCAGAAAGTCAAAAATTCTGAGTGCCTGTCGACTCATTCAGTCCAATCTTCGTCCGTCAGTGGCTCAGTGCATGGAGGTAATCGGATTGATGGGGGCGGCAATGGACATCGTTCCGTTTGCTCGTTTTCATCTTAGGCCTCTGCAATTAAGCATGCTCAGGCAGTGGAATGGAGATTATACAGATTTGTCTCTTCAAATAAATCTGGATCAGGAGACAAGAGACTCTATGGTGGTTGTCGCTGGATCATCTATCCCAGGGGACCTGCTTCCGCAGACCCTCATGGGTGATAGTAACGATGGATGCCAGCCTGTTAGGATGGGGAGCAGTCTGGGACTTCCTAAGGGCTCAGGGTGTATGGACTCAGGCAGAGTCTCTCCTTCCCATCAATATCCTAGAGTTGAGAGCAATATTCCATGTGCTTCAGGCTTGGCCTCAGCCCAATTCATCAGGTTCCAGTCGGACAACATAACGACTGTAGCTTACATCAATCATCAGGGAGGAACAAGGAGTTCCTTGGCGATGACAGAAGTAGCCAAGATAATACAGTGGGCGGAGTCTCTCTTGCCGTCTGTCAGCAATCCACATCCCAGGGGTGGAAAACTGGGAAGCAGATTTTCTGAGCAGACAGAGGTTTCATCCGGGAGAATGGGAACTCCATCCGGAAGTATTTTCCAGCCTGATTCTCAGATGGGGCAGGCCAGAGTTGGATCTCATGGCATCTCGTCAGAATGCCAAGCTTCCGAGATACGGGTCCAGGTCCAGGGATCCCCAGGCCGAACTGAGAGATGGCTTGGCAGTGCCTTGGTCTATTAGCCTAGCTTATATATTCCCTCCATTTGCTCTCCTTCCCCGGGTGATTGCTAGAGTCAAACAGGAGAGGGCATCAGTGATCCTCATCGCCCCTGCGTGGCCTCGCAGGATTTGGTATGCAGATCTGGTGGACATGTCATCTCAGCCACCGTGGAAGCTCCCATTGAGGAAAGACCTTCTCATTCAGGGCCCCTTCCATCATCCAAATCTAGTTTCTCTGCAGCTGACTGCTTGGAGATTGAACGCTTAATTTGATCTAAGCAAGGGTTTTCTGATTCGGTCATAGATCCCTTGATTCAGGCACGTAAGCCTGTTACTAGGAAAATTTACCATAAGATATGGCGTAAATATCTTTATTGGTGTGAATCCAAGGGCTACTCATGAAGTAGGGTTAGGATTCCCAGGATTTTGTCTTTTCTCCAAGAAGGATTGGAGAAAGGGTTGTCAGCAAATTCCTTAAAAGGACAGATTTCTGCTTTATCTATTTTGTTACACAAGCGTTTGGCATATGTTCCAGATGTACAATCTTTTTGTCAGGCTCTGACTAGAATCAGGCCTGTATTTAGACCAATTGCTCCTCCTTGGAGTTTGAATTTAGTTCTTAAAGTTCTTCAAGGGATTCCGTTTTTGAACCTATGCATTCCATAGATATTAAGTTATTATCTTGGAAAGTTTTATTTTTGGTTGCTATTTCTTCTGCTCGAAGAGTATCTGAGCTTTCTGCATTACAATGTGATTCTCCTTATCTTATTTTTCATTCGGATAAGGTGGTGTTACGAACAAAACCTGGTTTTCTTCCTAAGGTTGTTTCAAATAAAAATATTAATCAGGAAATTGTTGTTCCTTACTTGTGTCCTAATCCTCCTCCTACGAAGGAGCGTCTGTTACATAATTTGGATGTGGTCCGTGCTTTGAAGTTCTACTTACAGGCGACCAGGGATTTTCGTCAATCGTCTTCCTTGTTTGTTGTTTTTTCAGGGAAACGTAGGGGTCAGAAAGCTACGGCTACCTCTCTTTTTGGCTGAGGAGTATCATCCGTTTTGCATATGAGACTGCTGGACAGCAGCCTCCTGAACGAATTACGGCTCATTCCACTAGGGCTGTGGCTTCCTCATGGGCATTCAAAAATGTTGCTTCTGTTGAACAGATTTGCAAAGCTACAACTTGGTCGTCTCTTCACACTTTTTCCAAATTTTACAAATTTGATACCTTTTGCCTCGACTGAGGCTGTTTTTGGGAGGAAAGTTCTTCAAGCAGTGGTGCCTTCCGTTTAGGTCCCTGTCTTGTCCCTCCCTTTTCATCCGTGTACTATAGCTTTGGTATTGTATCCCACAAGTAAGGATGAAATCCGTGGACTCACCATATCTTTAACCAGAAAAGGAAATTTATGCTTACCTGATAAATTTGTTTCTTTTTAGATATGATGAGTCCACGGCCCACCCTGTTTTATGAGACAGGTCTTATTTTTGTTCAACTTCAGTCACCTCTGCACCTTGGCTTTTCCTTTCTCTTCCTAACTTCGGTCGAATGACTGGAGTGGGAGGGAAGCGAGGAGCTATATATACAGCTCTGCTGTGGTGCTCTTTGCCTCATCCTGCTGACCAGGAGGCGATATCCCACAAGTAAGGATGAAATCCGTGGACTCATCGTATCTAAAAAGAAACAAATTTATCAGGTAAGCATACATTTTCTTTTTTCTGTGCAGGGACTATACAAAATCTTGAGTGCTGCAGTTCAAGATTATTGATGGGGATTCTCTAACTGATCTAAGGCCAACTATCCCCATCAGAGGCACATTTTAAGAGAGAGGCATGCAGAAATCAATTCTTCCAGTTTGGAGATAATACAGTTTCCACAGGCAAAATGTGTATTTAGTTGCCAATTCCCTTGTTTACACTATGCTGCTCCTTTACAAATTCCTGAAGTGTGCTTGCTCTTCCTTTAGTAAAAATCTTTGCATTGTACTTTCAGTATATATTATGCCTCCATTTACTGTAATTTAACTCTGAAAATTCTGGGCATTCAATTTCCTCTTACAGATGGAATGGCAGAATCAAGAATTGACACTGCTATATTTTACACAATCAATGGTTGTATCCTATTTATAACTTTCCCTAATTTGCCTTAGGGATTGAAACCTAGGTTAAACTATGGTGTTGCCCTTTGCTTTATAGACTCACAATTTTTACACATATATTTTTTTAATATTTAAACATCTAGTATGATTTTAAAGCGATCTGCATATTATTCTTAATCTAATCTTTACTTTGAATACACCATTTTGTCTAGATGTTAATCAGAATTGCAACTATCCAGGGTTTTATAGGCAAATAAATTGACACTAAGCCAATGCTTGATCAATTTTAAAATTAGGTCCTGACACACTGCTTTAGAGTCCTTAAGACACCCATGTGTGTTACCACCAATTGCACCTTAATTTTTTTACTTTTTTTCCTACTCCTCTATTGATCAGCTTATTTTAACTCATCATTAGATGTGCAATTCTATGTCGACTAATAAACATTTTTTTTCTATCATGCTGTGCAAGTAGCTACCCTATGCCAGTTATGTACTAAATGTTATGAGCACCTATCTTCCTAAAGGGGCCTGGGAAGTAATCCTCTGTCCTTCTCAGGCTGGGATGTCCTAGGGGCTCTGAAGAGCTATATTATGTATTTGATGCCTATGTTCTGTATGCAATTGATGTTTGCTGTCATAGATTTAGACCAGATGTACGTCTATGTCAAACCTACCTTTCCCTCAAGGGCCCACCTCCCCAGTTTCCAATGTGACGGAAGATGCATTTAGCCCCCCTTGACTATAAATGGCATACTGAATGCTAGTACTCTGAGTCAGTAGCTGAGTCTCAGAATTCCCTTAATGTTGCTATGGGGGTGAATGTATTCTTTATTTGCCAGATAGAGCAAATGCATGAAGGAAAGGGACGCTACTAGCCCCCCAAAACCCAGTACTAAGGTTTTTAGATAAGTTGTTTAAATCTACATATATGTAGTCTATCTCTCTTTTATAATTTCTGGGCTTGTGTCCAAAGAATTGAAGAATCCTGGTACTTCCTTTGTTCCTTCTGCTACGTTCAGCCTAAATTCCTGCAATTTCTGAGACTATATACCCATGGCAGGGGAAGCCTACTCTTACCCTGGCCAAACAGGCTTCTATTCTGTTGGAGAATCGCACACCATTGAGAAATCCAATGGCCTTGAATCTTCCACAGGCTCTCCTCCTAGACAGTATACTTTCTCTTGTGTCTTACTATGAATGTTGTTTGCGTGGCTGCAGACATTTCAATGTGGTGCAACAACTACACAAAAGTATCAGATTCTGGTTTTTAAGTTCATTAAAATTGCTTAACTTTTTCTGTGATGCAAGAGCTATAAGTGCTGCTCAGACATTGTACCAAAATAGCTAGAAGTCTAGTATATAGTATTGAAGAGTAAGACCTTTTTTCGCTGAGGACTGGATGGTAAGGGTGCCTCCAACCTCCTTGTATTAGAAAGCCAACAGGCAAGATAGCCCTGCAGTTTTCCTCATAATCCATAAACCAGTTCTTTTAATAATTTTGACCTTCTCAGTCCTGCATCATCGGAAGATTACCAAGATTGCTAGACGTACATGACATTTTGTTCAAGCTCTGATCAGAATTAGAGGTGTGTGTTTAAAAAAAAAAAAAAAAAAATTCTGCCCAATTGCGTATCTTTAGGTACTATTCTACCCTGTTTTTTTACCTAAGGTGGTATCTAATAAAAATATCAATCAGGAGATTGTTGTACCGTCACTGTGTCCTAATCCTTCTTCAAAGAAGGAACGTCTTTTACACAATCTTGACGTGGTTCGTGCTTTAAAGTTTTATTTACAAGCTACTAAAGATTTTTGTCAAACATCTGCATTGTTTGTTGTCTACTCTGGACAGAGGAGAGGCCAAAAGGCTTCGGCAACCTCTCTTTCTTTTTGAAGGAGTATAATACGCTTAGCTTATGAGACTGCTGGCCAGCAGCCTCCTGAAAGGATTACAGCTCATTCTACTAGAGCGATAGCTTCCACATGGGCTTTTAAAAATGAGGCTTCTGTTGAACAAATTTGTAAGGCGTCGACTTGGTCTTCGCTGCATACTTTTTCAAAGTTCTATAAATTTGATACTTTTGCTTCTTCGGAGGCTATTTTTGGGAGAAAGGTCTTGCAGGCAGTGGTGCCTTCCGTTTAAGCGCCTGCCTTGTCCCTCCCTTCATCCGTGTCCTATAGCTTTGGTATTGGTATCCCACAAGTAATGGATGATCCGTGGACTGGATACACCTTACAAGAGAAAACATAATTTATGCTTACCTGATAAATTTATTCCTCTTGTGGTGTATCCAGTCCACGGCCCGCCCTGTCATTTTAAGGCAGGTGTTTTTTATTTTTAAACTACAGTCACCACTGCACCCTATAGTTTCTCCTTTCTCTTGCTTGTCTTCGGTCGAATGACTGGTAGTGGCAGTTAGGGGAGGAGCTATATAGACAGCTCTGCTGTGGGTGATCCTCTTGCAGCTTCCTATTGGGAAGGAGAATATCCCACAAGTAATGGATGATCCGTGGACTGGATACACCACAAGAGAAATAAATTTATCAGGTAAGCATAAATTATGTTTTTGTTGAAATAATTTTAGTATGTGTGTGGGGATTATGTTTTATACAGGGATTTATGTATAAACTTAAAATTTGGCAGTTGGTTTTCTTTGCTTGCTTAGCTAAAACAGGCTAACTGACAGACTGCTTGAGCATTTGTGTAAATTTAGCTCCGGTGTTGTAGGCAGAGGGAAACGCGCACCTTTTACTTGCTGCTTAGTTTCCTCTCTCTGCCAGTCATGTGACTTCTCTCTGCTGTTGGATATTCATGGAGTGTAGCGGCGTCATTGAATTTCAGTCTCTTCAGTGTCTACTATACGATCGTTTTAGAGACTTCTGCAGCCAAATTGTGTATGTTACAGTAAGGCACCTTAGCCTGTCTGAGGTGTAGGGGGGCTGATTGGTTTATTATTTTAAAGATATTTTGCATAACGTTAAGCGGCTGTGGTATTCAAAATTCTTAGTGACAGTATATTTAAAAAATGTCTATTAGGGGAATGTTTTATTTAGTATTATGGACGTAGAAGACTCTGTTTTTTGACAAATGCTTGTTATGCCTAGAGGCACAAATTGTTTTGCCTATGCAATTCTGTGCTGCATGCTTAACTAGAACACTTCAATTTAAAGATAAATTGTTGCCCGCTGAGCCCAATGTCTCTCAGGATGATGCTGTTCAGGCAATGCCACAGCTTTCTCCTCAAATGTCCCAAGCCTCTATGGCGTCACATACAGTGCCCTGCTGTTCCTCTCAGCCTCCTGGAGGAGTTTATTTGCCTGCAGCATTTGCTGCAATGGTATCTTCTGCATTATCTGCTTTTTCTATGCTGGGAAAACGCAAGAGGAAAATTAGACCTTCAGATAGTAAGGTTTCTGTTCCACCTACTGCTACGCAGGTTGCCCTCCCTCAAAGTCTGATGAGGAAGATACGTCAGTAGCCTCTGAAGGTGAAATCTCAGATTCGGACAGTATTATTCGTTCATCTCATACTAAAGGAGTAAACTACAGTTTAAGCTTAAACACCTTCGTGTACTGTTAAAGGAGTTATTGGCTACTTTGGACGACTCCAATACTTCTGTCGTTGTCAACCCTAAGTCGTCTAGTAAACTTAATAAATACTATGACGGTCTTTCCTCTGTGGAAGTTTTTCCTGTCCCAGATTGTGTGACGGAGATTATTTAACGGGAATGGGAGAAGCCATGGATTCCTTTCTACCAGTCTCTCGTATTTAAAAAGATGTTTCCTGTTGCTGACTCCATTAAAGATTCTTGGCGCACAGTGCCTAAAGTAGAAGGGGCTATTTCTACTCTAGCTAAGAGAACTACAATCCCTATAGAGGATAGCTGCATTTTTAAGAATCCCATGGACAAAAGCTGAAAGCTTATTTGAAGATGTATGTTCATCAACGTCTTTAATGACAACCTGCAGTTTGTATTGCCACAGCAGCAAGTGTGTCATCTTATTGGTGCAACACCTTATCTGAATCAATTTTAGTAGACTATATTGGAGGAGATAAGATAGGATTAAGGCTCTCAAACTAGGCAATTCCTTTATTTCTGATGCTAATATGCAAGTTATTAGACTGGGAGCCAAGATGTCTGGCTTCACTGTCCTAGCCCGCAGGGCATTGTGGCTAAAATCATGGTCAGCTGATGTTACCTCTAAATCCAAGCTTCTGGCGCTTCCTTACGAGGGAATACCTTGTTCAGACCTGGTCTGGCAGAAATTATTTAATATTACGGATGAAAAAAGGTCTTCTCTACTGCAAGACAAGAAGAACAGACTGAAAGGACATCAAAGTAATGTTCGTTCCTTTCGTAACTTCAAAGGTCAAGTCTTCCTCTTCAAATTAGGAGCAGTCCAAGTCTTCTTGGCAGCCCAATCAGTCTTAGAATAAGGGGAAGCAATCAAAGAAACCCTCAGCTGAGTCTCAGTCAGCACGAAGGGCCACCCCCCGGTCCGGGATCAGATCAAGTGGGGTGGGACAGACTTTCCCTGTTAAGCGTGGAGACGAGTTGTCCCACATCCTTGGGCTGTGGACATAGTATCTCAGGGTTACAAAATAGAATTCAAAATGTTCCCTCCCAGGGGCAGATTCCACCTCTCAAGATTATCTGCAGACCAGGTAAAAAGAGAGGCATTCTTGAACTGCGTTTAGGACCTTTCCTCCCTGGGAGTGATTGTTCCTGTTTCTTTAAGGGAACAGGGTCTAGGATTCTATTCAAATCTGTTCGTGGTGCCCCAAAAAGAGTGAACTTTTCGAGCCATTTTAGACCTAAAGTGCCTCAACAAGTTTCTCAGGGTACCGTTCTTCAAAATGGAAACCATTTGTTCTTTTGTTCCTTTGGTCCAAGAGGGTCAGTTCATGACGACAATAGATCTGAAGGACGCGTAACTTCGTGTTTCCATCCACAGGGATCATCACAAATTCATGAGATTTGCCTTTCTATACAAACACTTTCAGTTTGTGACTCTTCCATTTGGCCATGCCACAGCTCCCAGAATTTTCTCAAAGGTTCTGTGGGCTCTCTTGGCAGTTATCAGGTCTCAGGGAATTGCAGTGGCGCCCTACCTGAACGACATATTGGTTCAGGCGCAATCTTTTCAACAAGCAAACTCTTATACAGTGATCTTGTTGTCTTTTCTACGTTCCCACGGTTGGAAAGTGAATCTGGAAAAGAATTCCTTTGTTCCAGCTACAAGGGTGGTTTTCTTAGGGACCATAATAGAGAGCTCTGCAATTATGCATGCTTAGACAATGGAACGGAGACCATTCAGATCTGTCTCAGACAATAGATCTAGACCAGTCAACAAGAGACTTTCTCCCGTGGTGGCTTTCTCATGACTATCTGTCTCAGGGCACATGCTTTCGGAGACCTTCCTGGGTGATTGTGACCACGGACGCCAGCCTGGTAGGCTGGGGAGCAGTCTGGGACTTGTTAAAGGCACAGGCACGTGGACTATGGACTCGGGAGGAGTCTACTCTCCCCATAATCATCTTGGACTTGAGAGCGATTTACAATGCTCTGATGGCTTGGCCTCAATTGTCCCTAGCTAGGTTTATCAGGTTTCAATCGGACATCACCTCAGTGGCTTACATCAACCACCAGGGAGGAACTCTGAGTTCCTTAGCCATGACGTAGGTGGCACAGATTATTTAGTAGGCAGAAGCTCACAATTGTTTATCTGCCATCCACATTCCTGGAGTGGACAACTGGGAAGTGGATTTCCTGAGCAGACAGACATTTCATCCCGGGAAGTGGGCTTTCCATCCGGAGGTGTTCTCCAGGTTAACCCTCAAATAGTGGGTGCCGGCATTGGCTCTGATGGCGTCTCGGCAGAACGACAAGCTTCCAAAGCACGGTTCAAAGTCAAGAGATCCTCAGGCCGCTCTGATAGATGCTCTGGCGGTTCCTTAGGATTTTGGTCTAGCATATCCGTTTCCTCCGTTTGCGCTCCTTCCACGAGTTATTGCTTATATCAAACAGGAGAGAGCATCGGTATTTCTAATGACCTCACAGGATCTGGTATGCAGACCTAGTGAAAATGTCTCGGCCACTTTGGCGGTTGCTTCTGAGGAAGGACTTTCTAACTCTGGGTCCATTCCTCCATCTAAATCTTGTTTCTCTGAAGCTGACTGCTTGGAGATTGACCGCTTAGTTCGGTCTAAGCGTGGATTTTCTGAGTCTGTCATTGAGACCATGATCCAGACTCGCAAGCCTGTTACTCGAAAAATTTACCATAAGGTATGGAGTAAATACCTTTTTTTATTTATGTGAATCTAAGGGCTACTCTTGGAGTAGGGTCAGGATTCCTAGAATTTTGTCTTCTCTCCAGGAAGGTTTTGAGAACAGTTTGTCAGTCAGTTCTCTGAAAGGTCAGATTTCTGCATCATCTATTTTGTTACACAAGCGTCTGGCAGATGTTCAATCTTGTCAGGCCCTGGACAGAATCAGGCCTGCGTTTAAACCTGTTGCTCTTCCTTGGAGCATTAATTTTGTTCTTAAAGTTTTGCAGCAGGCTCAGTTTGAGCTAATGCATTCCATAGATATTAAGTTGCTATCTCTTCTGCTCGGAGAGTTTCGGAACTCTCGGCTTTGCAGTGTGATTCACCTTACCTTATGTTTCATGCGGATAGGGCGGTTCTTCATACTAAATTGGGTTTTCTTCCTATAGTGGTTTAGAAATATTAATCAGGAAATTGTTCCTTCTCTCTGTCCCAATCCTTCTTCTCATAAAGAATGTCTGTTGCACATTTCGGATATTGTGTGTGCTCTAAAATTCTACCTACAGGCGACTATGGATTTTTGCCAGTCTTCTGCCCTGTTTGTTTCTCTGGAAAGCGTAAGGGTCAAAAGGCTACTACTACTGTTTCCCTCTGTTTGAGAAGTATAATTTGTTTTGATTATGAGACTGCTGGACAGCAGCCTCCTGAAAAAATTACAGCTCATTCCACTAGGGCTAGAAAACACATAGGCTGTTCTACATGGCCATTATAAGGGTCTTTCTTCAGCTCAGACTACATTTTCTACTTGTGAAGTGCATTTTCAAGGCATACCAGCTAATATCATCAAGTCCACATTGTAAAAATGGCAACAGTTTACTAAACATTTTCGCCCCAGGCACTTCAACAAACATGTTGATGGTCAGACTGTAAATTATGTCTTCAGTAATTTGATTTGTAAGACATGTCACACCTGTTCCTAGTAAGACAGTACAAGTATATATTTTCTTTTATACCTTGCCTAGTCTAACTTTATAGAAATGTTTATGTTCATCTCTATGGTCAGCATTAGCTAGGGTGTGACAAGATAACTAGAACTTAAAGGGACACTGAACCCAATTTTTTTCTTTTGTGATTCAGATAGAGCATGCAGTTTTAAGCAACTTTCTAATTTACTCCTATTATCAAATTTTCTTCATTCTCTTGGTATCTTTATTTGAAATGCAAGAATGTAAGTTTAGATGCTGGCCCAATTTTGGTGAACAACCTGGGTTGTTCTTGCTGATTGGTGAATAAATTCATCCACCAATAAAAAAGTGCTGTCCAGAGTACTGAACCAAAAAAAAAAAAAACTTAGATGCATTCTTTTTCAAATAAAGAAAGCAAGAGAATGAAGAAAAATTGATTATAGGAGTAAATTAGAAAGTTGCTTAAAACTGCATGCTCTATCTGAATCACGAAAGAAAAAAATTTGGGTTCAGTGTCTTTTTAAAGTGAATGTAAACTTAACAGAACAGCCTCACGGCATTGTATAGACATATAAAAATGAGAAGGAGTTTAATTCATGAAATTTTTGAAATGTATTTATTCTCTTACATTTTTACCTTTTTTACTGCTCCACCGATAAGCGCAGCACTCACGTCTGCCCACCATCTTGTCTAATTGACAGATGACGATTCTTAAACCAACTAATCCTTGTTTTCCCCCTGGGGGTTCAGCCCCTTTGCATAAACTTCACGGCCCGGGGGGAAACCAGGATTAATTGGTTTAAGAATCGTCATTTGTCAATCAATTAGACACGATGGCGGGCGGGAGTGCTGCGCTTATCGGCGGAGCAGTAAAAATTTAAGAAAATACATTTTTAAGAAATTTAATGAATTAAACTCCTGCTCATTTTTATAAGTCTTTACAATGCCGTGAGGCTGTCCTGTAAAGTTTACATTCACTTTAAACAGAAAATATAAGAATATTTATGTTATGGCTCATGTCCATAGAAAATGATCACCCGGATCCTTTCCCTTGCTGGTCATTTTCTAAGAATAGAAAGAGAGTCACCATTTATGGTGATAAAGAGTTTTCATTTCTGTCCAATTACCCAAAGGGGGTCTCTAAATGGTTAGTATTATCTAGGTATATGTACCAAAGCTATTAAAATGTATTTAGATTTAAACTTGAAATATTGATTTTCATGAAAATAAAGTTTAAGTAAAATAAAAGCTGTTAAAATTGAAATTAGTTGGCAGTACACAACTGATAATGCTGTATAAACTATCACTACTGTATCGCTAGCGTGCCTCCACACATTTGACAAGGAGATGTTGGCTTAATTAAGAAAGGGACATTTTTTTCCATTTTTTTTCAAATGTCCTTTTATCTGAGTGCAGTGACTTTTTAATAAAACAGCAGTTGTTTGGGATTATCTCTACCAGAAATGTAGTATAATTTACTATTTCAGGAAATAAAGCCCAAAGTAAGTGTTATGCTAATGCAGTGAAAAAAAATTAAAATTCCACCCTTTGTAGATGGGAGCATCAAACTACTGGAATAATGCAAAAATAAACTGTTAATTACGAATCCTTTTTTTTTTTTTTTTTTTTAAATCGTTTTAAGATAACATATATATGTACGTATGTATGTATATATATATATATATATGTGTGTATGTATGTGTATATATATATATATATATATATATATATATATATATATATATATATATATATATATATAGATATATATAGCCCTCAGTTTACGCCGGGGTTAGGTTCCAGAAGGA